>NW_022631011.1:952231-1003560 GCF_010015895.1 Lontra canadensis | reverse complement strand
GAAGAAGGAGAAGAAGAAGCAGGGAAGAAGCAGAAGCAGGAGAAGAAGCAGAAGCAGAAGCAGGGAAGAAGGAGAAGCAGAAGCAGAAGCAGGGAAGAAGGAGAAGCAGAAGCAGGGAAGAAGGAGAAGCAGAAGCAGAAGCAGGGAAGAAGCAGAAGCAGGAGAAGAAGCAGAAGCAGAAGAAGCAGAAGAAGAAGCAGAAGCAGGAGAAGAAGCAGAAGCAGGGGAAGAAGCAGAAGCAGAAGCAGAAGCAGGGGAAGAAGCAGAAGCAGAAGAAGCAGAAGCAGAAGAAGCAGAAGCAGGGAAGGAGCAGAAGCAGAAGCAGAAGCAGAAGCAGGAGAAGCAGAAGAAGCAGAAGCAGAAGAAGCAGAAGCAGGAGAAGCAGAAGAAGCAGAAGCAGGAGAAGCAGAAGAAGCAGAAGCAGTAGAAGCAGCAGCAGAAGCAGAAGCAGAAGCAGAAGTAATAGAAGCAGCAGCAGCAGAAGCAGACGAAGAAGGAGAAGAAGAAGGAGAATAAGAGTTGTTAATGTCCCAGGAAGAAATTAAGCTTAAATAGGCCAACTAGTTAGTACCTACAGGGAAGAAGAGATGTATTATTTCCCACAGACACATATAAACACTACCTCCAAAATTGGCCCTATATACAAATCGGGTAGGGAGAGACACAGGAAGATAAAGTAGAGATGAGAACAGATGATTATTGTTTTAAGTCACTAAATATTGGGATTGTTTGTTCCACAGTATTTTTGAAGCAACAAATTTCTACTCACAGTCACTCCCTTGGTGATCTAATTTATTTTAACAGCTTGACATTTGTATACTCTGAAGACTTCCAAATTTATATCTCCTACCCAGAACTCACTCATGTACTCTTGGCTGGTATTTCCAGCTATCACTTGGGGGTCTGATAGACGTTGCAAACTTACCTTGCCCAAAATGGAATTCCCGATTTCCCTCTGAAACCCACTTCTCCTACAGTCATCCATTTCAGTTCATGGCAAGGCTATCCTTCCAGTGGTTCAAGGAAAAAACCTTGAATTCTTCTTCACTCTCTTTGTCTCACACCCTTTATAAAATCTGCCAGCAAATTCTTTTTATTTTAACTTCAACATAGATCCAAATCTGACTACTTCTCATCTTCTCTGCCACCCAAACCCTGGTGCAAGCTACCATCATCTCTTGCATAGATCAGCACAGTAGCTCCTGACCAGACTCCATGGTTTTTGCTTCCCCTCAGTTTACTCTCCCCAGAGCAGCCCAAGTACTCTTTCAAAGTTAACTAAGGAAAGTAATTTATTTGTTGAGAGAACTGGGTCATTTGTCCTGTAAAACTTCCCACATTCTGAATTTTGCTTGGTTGTATTCCCATGGTCCTGGCTGACTTAAATATTACGCACAATACCTGAATCATCTGTAATGCAAATGAAAACACTTGATTGAAGAAAAACAGTCACTATTGAAACTGACTAAAACTTTTCACTCACTCAATGGAAAATATCGAGTATGAGGTAAAGAAAAAATATTTGCAAGTCGGATCTTAGAATAAGTCTACAATAAATGTGCTGGCAGCTATCTTTCTATTCCTATTTTTAAATCTCAGCATTTCTATTCCTGTGTTCATTAAAAACTAGCTCTTTAAGATAAGGATTGTGTATGTTATTTATCAAAAATTCAGACTCACCTTGAAGAATGACAAAAATGGATTCTTAATTTTTAACATTTTTGTCCTACTATACTTTAATAGATATATTATTTTATTGTCTGTCTGAGATATGAATCAATGATGACTGAGGTATGTTTGCTTTTAATCTTGTTATTTACAATAACAACCTTGAGTTTAAATGGGCTTATGGCAGCAGAATTCACCTAAATGGGTTCTATTTGAGGTAAGCATTGGACTAAAATAGGAGAATCCCACAAGAAGAGCCTCATTCATGTTTATGGATTCATACAAGCTATTCCTGGTATGAGACTCAAATGAAACCATTTGCAAGCTGAAAGCTTGTGCATTACGGAGAGTTTCTGGAAATAGGGCTCGTGGAAATGGAAAGTTTCCTTAAAAAATAAAAGTGAGTCACCGTATCTATTTTTAAAGGGAATTAATTCTGAATGGCTACATATAGCTGACTAGTTTTATTTCAAAAAAAAAAAAAAGAAAAAAGAACCTACTGAGTAAATAAGAGCAGAATAAGATACTAGAGAAACTACTTACCCAAATGCATATCATTCCTTCACTCGCTCATCCCTTTGTTCATTCTGTTACTCAAGGAGAATTTATTGAACTTCTAAGCCATGCCTGACAGTGTTCAAGGGTTCAAGGGTGAAGGGCAGTAGGCTAAGCACAAAGAATCATCAGATATGCTCCTGCTGTGATGAAAATGATCAACTAATAGGAAAATTGAGGCATAGAATGCAAGGAGTTACAAACCAGCAAACGTTCAGTGCTTAAAATAAAGGGTAAATAAGAATAAAAGACCGTTTAGGACAGTGTCTCCCAAACTTGTCAGATCATAATCACCGGTGGGGTGGAGCATAAGGAATAACATGAAGGACATTAAGAGAAGGAAAGGAAAAGTGAATTGGTGTAAATCAAAGGGGGAGAGGATAAATGAGAGATTGTGGATTCTGGGAAACAAACTGAGGGTTATGGAGGGGAGGGAGGTGGGAGGATGGGGGAGCCTGGTGGTGGGTATTAAGGAGGGCACGTATTGCACGAGCACTGGGTGTGGTGCATAAACAATCGATCTTGGAACTTGAAAACAATTAAATTAAATTAAGATGTTAAAATAAAAGTATATAGGCTCTTCTTCTAGTTCAAGATGACACGTCAAGTGCATGTTTTTCTCATCACTACTTCCCGAGACTCCATTATGTTACAAATGAAAAAGTTGGGGGGAGACTTTTCTAATAATATAGATATAGAGGAACACAAGAAATTTCAACAGTGTATGGAAGATAAGAAAAGAAGGGGGAAAAAAAAGAGGAAGGAAGCGTATTGATGGATGACACTCAGGGGAAGAACTTGTCGCCCAGAGCAAACCTTGGAGGGGTTGCCACACAGGGGGAGAAGTCATTGTCCTGAAAAATTTTACAGAATCTCCCCATTCCGAGTTGGAGGTACAAACAGAGATCCAGAAGGAGAAGCCGGGATGAAAACACATGGGTTGATTGATGATCTTTATACGCAATACTTAGCCTTCCCAGCCCTGACTCCCAAACTGCTTGGAGGATACAGCAGCCAGTCTGCATTTTGCCCTGGGCAAGACTGGAAAGACCTTAACCCTCAGAAAATTCAAATATCTGAGAAGTGCTAAGGCTTCTAACGTGTGCATTGCTGCTGTAGAGTGGGGCTGTTCTTTTAGCGTTTGGGAGGCTGTCAGCTTGACTGCTGACTCCCTACTAGTTCAATCCACAGCTAAGCTGCTGATTTCATGCTTCTCCAAGTACATGGAGCTCCCGGTTAGCTGTTTCTCCCCACGCCAATGATCTAAATATTCATTCAAGTTTATTATAATAAAAAATGTATCTATTTTATTATATAAAATATAAACGGGCCACCATGACAAAACCAGTAAGATGAAAAGGAAAGACGAAGATGAAAAACTCAGTAAAACTGACCTCAGATGGAGACAGAGATAATTCTGGGGAAAAAAAAAGGGCTGTGTACTTGAAACTAACATAACACTGTGTTAATTATACTTTATTAAAAAAAGAAAAAAGATGAAAGATAATGCAAGTGATTTGATAGCCATTTAAAAAATTATTTTCAGATATTTCTGTACAGACGGAACAATCAGAGAAGAAGAATGAATTCTTAAAATGAAAATCATGATAGCCCTCCAAAAAGGTTCATTGGAAGATAAAGTTCAGGAACTATTTAAGAATATAGAAAAAAAAAAACCAGAGATAAAAGTATGAGACAGGGACAGAAATCTAGAAAGCACAGGGAAAATGAGAGTTTCATAAGGACAGAAGTACAGAACAGGAAATAATATAAACAAAAATTTCCAGAGATGAAAATTACATGAGTGATCAAACTGAAAAGACTAAGGACTTACTAGGGACACAGCAGGTTAAAAGGTAAAAAAGATAAATAAATGAATAAATAAATAAATATTTAAAAAACAAACCAAAAAAAGCATTAGCCAAACCCATCATTATGAAATTTCAAAAAATTTCTTACATCTTAAATTTAAAATCCTATTAAGGATTCTAAAAACTTCAAGGGAGGAAAAATGTTACTTATAAAGAAATAAGAAGTTGATTAGTACTAAATGTGGAAGATAATGGTGCACTCTTTTCAAGGTTTTGGAAAGAAAATAATTTTAGACCTAAAATTCTATAGCCAAGCAAACTATGTATTAATGTTGAGGATAAAATTTTTTTTTAATTTTATTTATTTATTTGACAGAGAAAGAGAGATCACAAGTAGGCAGAGAGTGGGGAGGGGCGGGGGGCTCGATCCCAGGACCCTGATATCATGACCTGAGCCGAAGGGAGAGGCTTAACCCACTGAGTCACCCAGGCGCCCCAGGATAAAATTTGTTTTTTAAAGATTTATTTATTTATTTATTTATTTATTTATTTATTTGGCAGACAGAGATCATAAGTAGGCAGAGAGGCAGGCAGAGAGAGAGAGAGAGAGGAAGGGAAGCAGGCTCTCTGCTCAGCAGAGAGCCCGATGTGGGGCTTGATACCGGGATCATGGGATCATGACCTGAGCCGAAAGCAGAGGCTTTAACCCTTTGAGCCACCCAGGCACCCCCAGGATAAAATATTTTTAAGATAGAGGCAAAACTAACATTTTAAAAAAGATTTTATTTATTTATTTATTGACAGAGAGAGAGTAAGAGCATAAGCAGGGGGAGCGGCAGGCAGAGGGAGAAATAGGCTCCCTGTTGAGCCAGGAGCCTGCCAAGGGGCTCAATCCCATGACCCTGGGATTATGACCTGAGCCAAAGGCAGTTGCTTAACCTACTGAGCCACCAGGTACCTCCATACTAACATTTTTTAAACAAAATTATTATTATTACTATTATTATTATTATTATATTTTTTATTTAAGTAGGCTCCACATCCAACATGGAGCCCAGAGTGAGGTCTGAACTTCACAACCCTGAGATCCAGACCTGAGCTGAGATTAAGAGTCAGATGCTTAACTGTGTGAGCCACCCAGGTGCCTCAAACACAATTATTATTATTATTTATTTTATTGTTTTGGGGGAGGAGCAAAAAGGGAGAGAAAATCAACGTGGGACTCCATCTCACAACCCTGAGATCATGACTTGAGCTGAAATCAAGAGTGAGATGTATAACCAACTAAGCCACCCAAGCACCCCCCAAAATTATTTTTTTTAAAGACTTTTAGACATGAAAAACACTCAAGAAGTTTTTGCCTAGTTAGCAAATGTGTCCTGTGTACCTATTTCGGCATTCTCTCAGACAGTAGAGATACAAGAACAAACATGACAGATGTCCTGCCTAAAGAAACTTATATTTTAGGATGCCTGGGTGACTCAGTGGGTAAAGCCTCTGCCTTTGGCTCAGGTCATGATCCCAGGGTCCTGGGATTGAGCCCCACATCGGGCTCTCTGCTCAGCAGGGAGCCTGCTTCCCTTCCTCTCTCTCTGCCTGCCTCTCTGCCTACTTGTGATCTCTTATCTGTCAAATAAATAAATAAAATATTTAAAAAAAAAAGAAACATATTTTAAAGTAGGTAAGTTTCAAGCATCCTTTTAGAGAAATTTATTTGGAGATGTACTCTAGCAGATTAGTAAAAAACCAGAAGTTATAAGAAGTGACAGAACTAAACTAAGCAGACAATGAATAATCTAAGAGGAGAGGTATGTCATAGTCCTAAAAAGCACTGACCCAAATTCTAACAAGAAGTCATTATGCTCCATGAAGAATCTCTGATAGAAAAAAGAAATAAAAATAGATTTCACATTGTAAATAAAATGAAAACCCACTAGAAGATAGAGGTGATAAGGCTTTGTATTGACTATGTTCAGAAATATCCAGTTAAATCCTTCCTAGGTACTTAGGATGTCTACATTTTTCAGTTTTCCTTATTGTTTGTTCCCAGTGTAATTAAATTCTGGCCAAGGGAATGTGAATTTTATTTTCAGGCCAGGGCAGTTGAGAAACAGTGGATTTTCCATTTGATTTTTTCCCCAGTGTTAGTCGGCTAGATGGACTGGATCCAAGGGAGAGCTCCAAAGGTCTCAGAGATGTGAGAGCCAGAGTATGGACAAAAACTTTCTCCTGTGGACCATGGACTGTGGTGGACTGTGATATGATCAAGAAATAAACTTTTGTAATGTTAAGCCACTGACCAATTGAGATTTCCAGGTTTTATTTGTTGCATTTCGTAATCTACTCTAACTACAAATACAATGTGTGTGTGTGTATGTGTGTGTGTGTGTGTGAGAGAGAGAGAGAGAGAGAGAGAGAGAGAGAGAATGCACCCCTTTTCTCTCAATAAGAAATAAATATACTTAGGACTCAAAATAAAATGCTGAACAACAAACTCATGATCCAATACAAAGTCAAGTTAAATGTGACCATCTGTCAGAGCAGAAGCTAGGTCCTGGGCACAAATAAATCTATGAAGAATTAAGAAAAAGAAATTAGTGGTGACAGGAAGGCGAAAGGAGACATCAGCTTGAAGAGAAGGCAGAGTTCAAAACAACTGTGGTAGGTTCATTTATCCTTAAACCCACTGGCACCATATCAACTACACCAGAGTCATCTGCTAGTGTTATAGATGAGTTAACCTACTTTGGATCTGGAGCAAAGCTCCATAATACATAAAAGTTTGAAAGTCAAGAAGCATCTGCATGTATATAGATAATGGAGGACAGAGACTCTCAAGGACAGGTGGGAAGTAGAAAGGAGCAGTGGTAATGAATGAACTGTGGCTTAAAAAGCAGATTAGCTTGATTGGCCACATTCTGTATATTGAGTCTCCCCAAGTTCTGATAGTTCTTTACAAACCTGTATCCAAGTTTAGATCATTTGAGACATCCAAGTCATCTGCATTAGGAAACACTTCTGCAGGCAAGAAGAGTGCAATGTAGGACCAGGACTGTTCGTTCCCTGCCCTGAAGGAGTTTACAGTCTCACTGGGCACAAGTTAAGATAGAGAAGGAGCAATGAGAAACTGAAGGCAGGACATAAGAAGGGTCAAGTGACTGGTGCAAAAAAACACATATTCTCATAGGGTTCAAAGGAGGGAGAAAATCTAAGGGTTTAGAGAGCTGGTGGGGGGAGGGGTGTTGAGGGGGAAGTGGACTTGAGCTGTTTGATCTTGAGAGTTAGACAGAGCTTAGGAAAGAAGAAGGAGGGAAGGAGGGCCTCCCAAGTAGAAAAATGGTGTCAGAAAGGGCAAGAATATAGCAATTGGGGGCCAACGTAGGAAGAGTCCAGCTATGAGATGGTAAATGTAAGTTGGGTCCAAAGTGTATAGAGCCTTAAACAACAGACAGGATTTGGGATTTATTTTGTAGATAATAGGTAGCATCAAGGTAGAAGTGATGGTACAAAATCTCAGATCACACTTATTTTTCTAGTACTAGTTTTTGAACCCTCATCTGAGGGGGAATCCTCCCCCCAGTCAGTTTTGTTCTGGAGTAGCTATCAAGGTCAGTTATCCTTGCTTTATTGGGAGTGAAGAATGGAAAGTTCTTTCCAGAAGATAATACACCCACATCTGCTGTTGCCAAGATTTTTTCTTCCTTGTTACTTAATATTAAAGTAAGGAAACCTCCCAGGAATTCTGAGAATTAAGTAGTAATTCCCGGGGGAATTTCTTATGCCTGTTACTTATGTAGCTTATTAAAGAAAAGATGTCTTTTATAAACATGACCTTGTTAATCTTTGTTGAATCCACTTTATACAATCAGTAAAGATGGTGGGGGCCAGGGAGTGTGTGAGGAGACCTAAGAATACCAGTCATTCTAGTGGGTATACAGTGGTATATCATTGTGGTTTTAACTTGATCTCCTGGTGACTAATGTTGTTAGTCACTTTTTCTTATGTTTATTGATAATTTGTATAATTTCTTTCATGAAATGTCTATTCAACTATTCTGCTGAGTTTTTAAAAATAATCTGATTGCTGCTTAGTTTTTTTAAGATGAAGGAGTTCTTTATATATCCTAGGTACAAGTTCTTTGTCAGATATATGCTTGCATATGTTTTCTCCCAGTCTGCGGCTTACATGTTCATTTTCTCACTGGTGTTATGATGAGCACAAACTTTTAATTTTGATGAAGTGCAATTTATCAGGTTGGTTTTTGGTTTTTTTGGCAACTACTGCTTTGTATGTCTAAGAAATCTTTGCCCCCCTCCTAGTCATAGAGATACTCTCTCACGTTTTGTTCTGAAGTTTTTATGATTTTAAGTTTCATATTTAGGCCTGTCATCTGTCTCAGATTAAATTTTGTATATGGTGTGAGGTAGGGGTTCAGTTAATTTTTTTTCCATATGGATACAGAATTATTTATTCCAACACCATTTTGTTGAAAAGACTTTCCTTTGTCCATTTCTTTGGCACCTTTGTCAAAAATCAAATGACCATATAAGTGTGGTTTATGTCTGGGCTCTCTATTCAGTTACACTGATGTGTTTGTCAATCCTGAAGCCAGTACCACACAGTATTATGATTGTTATAACTTTATAGTAAGTTTTGATATCAAGTAGTATAAATTCCTGAAAAATTGCTTTCCTTTTAAAAATTATTTTGGATATCCTACGTCCTTTGCACTTGTGCTTAATTACAGAGTCATCTTGCTGGTTTCTCCCAAAGTCTTTCTGGGAGTTTGAAATTGTGTTGAGCCTATAAATACATTTGGGGAGAATGGATATCTTAACAACAAATCTACCAACCCATGCATATAGTATATTTCTCAAGTGTTTTAAGTCTTTTAAATTTCTTTCAATGATGTTTTGAGGTTTTCATTGGAAAGGTCTTACATATCTTGTGCTAAATTTATAAAGATTTTTATATGAAATTCCCATAACATAAGATTAACCATTTCAAAGTGACATTTCAGTAATATTCAATACATTCACAAGCTGGGGACACCACTACCTCTATTTAGTTTCAAAACATTTCCATCATTCAGAGGGAAGCCCTGTACCCATGAAGCAGTTTCTACCAATTCTGTCCTCCCCTTCACCCTTGAAAACCACCAATCTGATTTCTATATCATTGGATTTGCTATTCTAGAATTTCATATAAATGGAATCATGCATTATGTGACCTTTTATGTCTAGCTTACTTCACTTAGCATAATGTTTTTAAGATTCAACCATGTTGTAGCAGGCATCAATACTTCATTTCTTCTCATGGCTGAAAAATCGTATACACTATATTTTGTTTATACATTCATCAATTAATGGACATATGAGTCATTTCTACCTTTTGACTATTGTAAATAGTGCTACTGTGAACATTTGTATAAAAATATTTGAATACTTGTTTCCCATACTTTTTAGGTATATTCCTAGGAGTGGAATTATTTTTTTAAAGATTTTTTTATTTCTTTTTTTTTAATTTTTAGTTTACCTTCATTAATTTTTTTTCGTTCTTTTTTTTTGTCTTTTTTTTTTAAATTTCTTTTCAGTGTAAGAGAATTCATTGTTTATGCACCACACCCAGTGCTCCATGCAATATGTGCCCTCTGTAATACCCACTACCTAGCTCCCCCAACCTCCTCCACCCCTTCAAAACCCTCAGATTGTTTTTCAGAGTCCATAGTCTCTCATGGTTCATCTCCCCTTCCAATTTCCCTTCTCCTCTCAATCTCCCCATGTCCTCCATGTTATTTGTTATGCTCCACAAATAAGTGAAACCATATGATAATTGACTCTCTCTACTTGACTTATTTATTTGACAGAGAGAGAGATCACAAGTAGGCAGAGAGGCAGGCAGAGAGAGAGGGGGAAGCAGGCTCCCTGCTGAGCAGAGAGCTCGATGCGGAGCTCCATCCCAGGACCCTGAGATCCTGACCCGAGCCCAAGGCAGAAGCTTAACCCACTGAGCCACCCAGGTGCCCCGATAAGAGTGGAATTATTATGTGATAGACTTAGTCTATGTTTAACTTTTTTAGGAGCTGCCAAACTGTTTTCTGTAGTGGCTTCACCATTTTACATTTCTACCAGCAATGTGCAAGGGTTCCGATTCTCTCACGTCTTCACCAAATCTGTTACTATCTGTCTTTTTAATAATAGTCATCCTAGTAGATGTGAAATGGTTTTTGTAGTGAAGTGAGTTCATTGGTTTTAATTTGCATTTCCCTGATGACCCATTATGTTGAACATCTTTTCCTGTGTTTATTGGGCATTCGTGTATCTTCTCTGGAGAGATGTCCATTCAAATCTTTGCCCATTTCTTATTTAAGTTGTCTTTTTATTATTGAGTCACAAGAGCTCTTTATATATTTTGGATACAATTTCTTATCAGGTATATAATTTAAAAATATTTTCTCTCATTCTGTAGGCTGTCTTTTCTTTATTTTCTTGGTGGTATCATCTGGAGATCTAAGGTTTGTGATTTTTATGAAGTTCAATTTATCTATTTTCCTTCTGTCTCTTGTGCTTTTGACGCTGTGTGTAAGAAACCATTGCTTTAGGGGCACCTGGGTGGCTCAGTGGGTTAAAGAAACCATTGCTTACCCTAAAGTCATAAAGATTTATGTTTTCTTCTATTGTTTTAGCTTTAGGCCACCATTCAAGTAGCACTGTGTTAGAAGTACTTATTATTTCCAGGAACATATAATACCTTAGTTAAAGGAATCATCCTAATGGAGAAATTTCAGCTTCAAGTGCATTTGGTGAGGAGAGATCTTTTTGTTTAAGAGAGGTCTTTAGGATCCTTCAAATTATGTCAGTGAGGGGACTGCCAATTCAACCCTGTGTACAAGGCTCTTGCTTTGGCTTACTTGGCTCCCCTGGCAATGTGCACTGGAGTTTAGTGGTTAAAAGCAGAGGTTTTGAAGTCATAAGGTCCAAAGGCTCAAATTCCTAATTTTCTACTTATCAGCCAAGTGACTTAACTCCCGAGATTTCAATTAAATAGTTAAATAGTCTCTGCCTCATAGGGTTGTTGAGAGGATTAAATGAAATAATGTGTTAAGACACTTAGCACAATGTTCCGCTCATTGTAATCACTCAGTGAAAGTTGGCTGCTGTTATTATTATTGGCTGCCAAGTAATTGGATGATAGTGCCATATAAGCAGAGGGATGAGAAAGCAACTCCATATAAAATCACAGTTTCACCAGTGATGGTTTAGTACTGAATTGAAACAGTATTTAACCATGTTTTAAAGCACACAATTTGGGGTAAATGTTGATTCTTTAAAAAGTCAATCTCTAGAGGGCCATAAAAGCTATTTTAATCACTACAACTAATTACAAGGAAGTATAAATCAATAAACTTTGCTAAATGGTCTAAAATATAATAAAGAAAGCCATCATTAACAATCATCCAGGAAGCCACTGTCCTTAATAGTGAGATGATGTAAAAGTTGGATGAGAAGAATGAATTTTATTGTTTGAAAACTCTAGACGTTAACAATGCTTTCAGGGAAGTTTCTAATTTGGTACAGAGTCATGGATTTTCAGAATGATTATTTACTTTAGATAACATGAGTTCATTACTTCTAAATTGTATGTATATTAGGCCTGGTATGGAAATAAGTGGCCATTTGCAGCAAGGTACTCTCGGCTCTTAGCATTTTTTGGATCCTTTCTCAGCTCAAGACCAGCTGTCTTTCCATTCTTCCTCCCGAAGCTACAGCATTGTTTCAGAGCCCACATTAAGACTGGAGTCCAGAGGCATCTAAGAAAGCTTAGCAGCCTTCTAGTCCTGTGTAGTGGTGACTGCCCCATGTCTAGGGGTCCCAGGGCTTTTACCTGGTCTCCCAGTGTATGTTGTTGCCCTCTGACTAGGAGAGCCAATGCTCACATGAGTTCTTGAGCCAAATTCCTCTCTGCCAGTCATATCCTTAAGTCAAGCACTGGGCTTGCTTCTTGCCGCCCTATTTATTCTCAGTGGTGTGTTTTCCCAAGGCTGGTACATGACCATGAATACCAAGTGAGCAGCAGGGACCCATTATCAAAGATGATGATCACTGACAACCTCCTGCTCCTGGAATATCTGTGCTGCTGGGCTCTATTTCCTTTGTGGTCCTGGCTACACACCAGGTCACAGCTTTGCTTGCATCACACAATAATCTGTGAGGCCTTTTGGACAGTGTACCTTTCCAACCCAGTTCCTGATCTACCCTGGGGAGAAGATCAATTTTAGGTCCAGCCCCTTCTGTCACTTCACCTACATATATTGCAATAGGGGATATCAGAGATGTTACAGACTGGTTCAGCTCTGATGGTGAGGCCAAGAGATTGAGCACGAAAAGCTTACTATAGAAGTAAGGAGAACTGGATTTTGAGTCTTGACTCTGCCACTAACCAGCCTTCATATCCACTGACCTCCCTTAGCTAAATCAAAGGGCTAATGAGAATGTAAGATCACATAGATGGCTTTATGCATTGGAAAGCTGTCAACACTAGTAAGAAGTTGTGTTACCGTTGGGTGATCACTGGGCCCCAGGCAGAGAGAAGGATTCTGTAATCAGAGTTAACAGAAAATCTAAAATAACAGTGGTTTAAACAAGAGAGAATTTGATTTCATTCCAAAATAAAAGAAGTTTGGATGTGGGCAGTCCAGAGTAAGAATGTTGGTTCAGTAGTCTTTGGGGACCCAGGCTTCTATTATCTTTCTGTGCCATACTAGCATATGGCCTCTATCTTCAAAGTGACCTCATGGCCCAAGATGGCTTCTGGGGCTCTATCCATATTGCAGACATCTGGAAAGAGGGAAAGGGAACCGAAAAGGGAAACACTGCCTAGGTCAAACCCTTTTGAAGTGACTTTCCTGAAAATTTCACATATTTCTACTTACATCTTATTGGGCAGAATGGAGTCATGCAGCCACATCGAATGGCAAGTAAGCCTGGGAACTATAGTCTTTCATCTGGGTGCATTGCCACCAAGAATGAATACTGTTGGATGGTAACTGACATTTGCCATATATGGTCATTGGAAAAACCAAATGAAATGTCAGCATTCCTTGAGAGAGAATTTAAAGTGATAACAATGAAACAATCTGCTTTTGTGATTGGCTCAAATAAAACAAATGATGTCCACTTACTCAATCAATAAAAATATTTTCTGTGGCCACTACATGCCAGGGATTGTGCTCGACAGCAGAGAGATGGTAGTGAGCTGAAATGAACAACACCGGCCCTCACAAAGTGTGTAGTGCACACCTTCCTATGAAAGGAAGTGTGTATAATTCCAAACTGTGGTGTGGGTTGTGCATGGGGAATTGTGTTAGGCGGTCAGACTTAACTTGGTGCCTTCAGCTGTGTAGAGAGACAAAGGACCACTGTCATCGGGCCTGGAGTCAGCTGGATGGATCCCCATTAAATGATGTGATTACACATTCTTAGCACGCTGGTGGAATTCTTCTCTGAATCTTCCTCACTGCTGACCAAAGCTGTTTTAACTCTTACCCTTAAATGAAAGAGATCCTATCTGCTTAGTCATATTCCCTGTAGGTAGGAGAGAATTCTCTTTTCCACGGAGCTGAGGCTACACTCATTGCTTAATCTGAGGAAACTGGGATGTGATACCGCACTCTCCTTGCCTGCGGCAGATCGATGAGCAATTACTCAGGCATCCTAAGGATCGAAAGCAATGTCCATCGGCAATGTCTACCCAATAGGAAATGCTTTATTGTTTGGGCCTGATTTCTGGGTTGATTGACTATGGCCGTTTCTGATCTCATGATTTCATTTGGGATTGAAATAGAGAATTTTATTTGCACTGCTCTCATTCTTCATTAGCTCATAGTTGGCTTGACCTTGGAATTTTGACATGATAAAACAGTCAAAGAAAAGAGTACAGCATTTTTCTGCTGTCATTTTGTGAAGCCAAGAATTTTTATTTGTCCTTCTGAAGAGTGACTTTATTTTTAGACGCCATGCAACATTTTAGATGGATGTCCTGTTTCCACAGGGCAGCTCAGATAACCCAGTCACATCTGGTTTTACGGACAAATTCTTTTTGTTCCAACTTAGGAACATCAAGCGTTGCTAGAATGAAGAAAAGGTTTTCAAACAATGAGTCTTGGAACACTGAAAAAAAATAAAATTAAATTAAAAAAAAAAGTTTTTGCTCTCCTTCATGAGAAAATATATGAATCAATGATGTTTCCATATCATATGTTGGACTTTTTTTCTCTGAAGTTTTTGGGTTTGTTTGTATAACTTCATGGATCCATGGAAGATTCTTGGGCTCTAGACTGAGTCTGATAAAATACCCCCAGATATGGGGAGACTTAAAGGTCATGGGAATAAAGACAACAGCAGTTTCCAAGTGCTCTGTTGAAGATGCACAGCTGGGCTTCTATAGAGCCTGGAGTTTAGGAGGAGAATCAGAAGGCTCAGTGTGGTTCTGGCATCTGTAGAGGGCAGTGGTTTTCCCCAAGAGCTTGGCCATTAATTTAGTTCAGAGCTATGCCACCATTACTAACTCCAGGCTCTCAGACATCCTTGTCAATTTATCTGGTTCTAATGTCCCTTTTGCTTCAAACTTATTTGCTGATACTTTAGCACTCTTGACTCTGAGACATTTCAAGTTGCAATCAGGAAAACAAGAATGACATTTCAGGCTTGTTTACCCTACCAGTTGATACAGCTGCAGGAGAAAGGCCTTCAATTCATCTGTAAGTCTGTGAGTTCCTTCAACCTGCCCAGTCCCTGTTCTGGCTCTGAAAAGTGTGCTGGTCCCTGAAGTTACGCTGGGTTCTGCAGAAAATGACCATTGTTATCCTCTGGTGGTAGGTCATGAAGCCAGGTTTGTGATCTCACAGATGATTTTCTGTTACCTCTGGCAGTATCGGTTTCAAGTACAAAGCTAAGGGTTCTGGGGTTCCATCCCTATATGTAATGTAAAGCTCACATGGAGAAAATGCCCCACTAACTTGAGGGCCCAGTTACCCTCCTAAGCACAGCTGCCATTTTTAGAAACGTGTGCCCTGTCTGAAAGGTGGAGTGAGCCTCATGCTCAGACCCGGGCCAGAACACCTCTGAGAGAACATCTGTCCTGTGTAGTCAGTAACAGCATCCTCATATTGTTTCCACTAGTAATCACTGGGAATCCGTCCTCAGATTCCAGGACTGGGTTAGATTCCTTCTGTGACCAGCTTCCTAGGAAGAAAATCACTAATGAGTAGCTCTCCTTTGGGTTCTCATGTGACAGCCAAAGGTAAGAAAATTTATCTCTAAGGTAGATTGCGAAGCCTTTTTTGATAGTTCATAATAATGAAGGTGTGGGGTGGAAAGTATCAAATACCATGGTGATACATTTTAAGCCTCTTTTGAAATCTGCCATGAATGCCATTGACAAGGTGCCTGCACCTCTTCTGTTAGTATGGTCTTTGGCAACCTCATGGTAAAAGGTCTCCCAGAGTAGATTTCTGTGCAACTCAGCGAACTTAGAAATTCTGGCCTCAAAGGAGTCACCATTTTGGTCCTTCTATCTCATCTGAAAGGCAGAATTTTTGGCATACAAGGATCTCGGGGGACGCTTGGGAGACTCAGTTGGTTAAGCATTCGACTCTTGATTTCAGCCCAGGCCCTAATCTCGGGTCATGGGATGGAGCTCTGCATGGGGCTCCAAGCTCAATAGGGAGTCTGATTGAGAATTCTCTGTCTCCCTCTCTTTTTGCCTCTCCCTCCACACACTCTCTAAAATAAATAAATAAATCTTTTAAAAAAAAGAGAGAGAGAGATCTCGGACTTTGATTCAACATCACAGTAAGGAGAGAGGCACAGTATCAACACCATCACCAAGGCTATCAGAAGACCTAGCAGGAATTCAGAAGCCTCCCTTAGCCCTACAAAGATCCTAACATGATGGGGAGGACTCCAGCTGCTGACAGTGGCCAAAGGCTAACCTAGACTTTAATAATCATTTTTGAAGGAATTCCATTTTCAAAAATAATTTATTCAAATATTTTATGCCAAAATAATTCTAAAAAGTATTCATTTTTATTAGTTGTCCCCAAACAAATGTGTATTTAACTACATGAACACCACTATTAGTTCATAGTTTTTTTATTATAGACTTTTTTTATCCACATGAATGTTAAAGAAACTACAACAGAGTTAAATACCATTTTGATAACATGATTATATTCTTAATTATACTCAATATTAAACTGTAAAATATTTCCAGAGGAATACAATCTTCATTCATACAGCAGGCAAAGTACCAGAGAGGAAGGGGCCACGTGTAAGCCTGTCCAGTTTGCTGTGAAAAGCGGGTTTGTACGGCTGATGCTGTCCCAGGTGTCAAAACGTGATCCCCACTCCTAGGACAGGTCTTGTGTTTCCACCAAGAATCATGTCTTCAAACGCAACAGATAGTCTTGCTCTCTCCACATGTGCAGCACTGAGATCACTTGGGACTGTCCACGGATTGCCCACCCCAGTTGGCTAACAGCACTCCCACGATCTGGTTCAGTTGGCCTTGAAAAACACAAAGACTCAAACTTTGGTTCCACCAAAAGATGCGACAAGTATTGGCTGCTCTGGTTGGCGCCCCCCTCCCCCCACTAATGAATGGCCACTACAGTCTATTTTCCATGGTTGTCCATGCTGCTTTGAGGTCACTTGTCCTTGGGTTCTCCCGAACCTGATTTTGTATTGGATTCCCAAGCCCTTTGAATTCGCAGTCTTTATGTGGGTCAGAAGTGCTCAGTGGCAGGCTGTATCTTACAAGAGAACAAGAGTAAGTGGTTCTGTGCACCTGGGAGAAGACAAAAAGCACACAATGAAGACTTCAGCACCATACAAAGCATGTCAAGGAGCATTTAACATATCCTGAGAGAAGACATTTTTAGTGCTGTTTGGATAAGATATTTCAACAGTGGTTATGAAAGCACCTTCCTTTTTACATCTATTTGCCTGCCATCTTCCCTTAGGCATCTCCACAGACATTGAGCCCAACTAGAATGATTACATCAGAGTGTGCTGGTTTGTTATGCCTTCTTTACAATAAAGCCATGTCTGCAGGGTTCTAGAAGCTCCAGGTTGCTTAAGACAGCCTGCGGTGAAAGGGGCAGACAGAATGTCATGCACCAGTGCCCCGCTGGCTTCGGCTGGACGGCCCGTTACATCCACTTTTCTTGTCCTGAGGTGTCAGGGCAATGGCAAAGCACGACTGGAGTTCTTGTGATTCAACATCAACAAAACCATTGGATTGGCTATTAACTGCATCTTTATCACTGATAATAGAGGATGTGAATTAAGCCACGCTCTCTGGGTGTGGTTCAGAGGTGAATAGATGAAGTGTGGGAGATAAAGCCAGGCAACCTGGCTCAAATCTTGCCATGTGCTCCCAGTGAGACCACAGACCACGTACTCAGCTCTCTGCATGTTGGTTTTCTCAGCTGTAGAATATGGTGAAAGGAGCAGTCCTTCTCTCAGTGGGTTGTTGTGGAGATTCAATAAGATAATAGACACAAAGCATTGAGTAGAGCAGGAGCATGTTGTCAGTTTCAATGGAGACTCTTGAAAGAACCTGGTCCTCTACGTCTGACTACAGATGAAAGAAATGGATATGCTAGTCCTTCCCTTTGTCTTTGATCTATACAAAAGGAAGATGCAGAGTGTTCTATTACAATCCCTCCCTATCCTTTTAAGAGCTTTTTCTTGTTATTATTGTTGGAGCAATTATTCCAAAACTGAAATAAAAGTAACAGGAGTTTACCAAAGAGTTAGATATTGTTAGTACAGGAAGAAAAATTCTCAGCCTCTCCAGAAGTATGCAAAGGAGCCATTTGTGTTGAAGAAAATGCAGACATAAAGTGAAAGTATGTTGGTCGTGCCCTAGGATGTTATATATGGTCTTGAGCATATTTAATAAAAGCAGTCCCTTTACAGGAAAGGAAAGAGAGCATGGAGGAAATCTGGTATGCAAGAGTAATAGTCAACATTGTAGACCTGGCAGAGACTCTGATCAGACTTGACCACCCACATTTTACAGATGAGAGTGAGCCTCAAAGAGATTTTATGACATTCCACTCAAAATAACATAGGGAGGGTCAGATATAGAAGGCAGACTCCTTCCAAACCAGCCCAATGATCCTCGGGAGACAGAGAAGTGTAATTGAGTCAAACAGACCTGGATTGAATCCTGGCCCTGTCACTTGCTAGCTAAGCGACCTCACTGAACCTCAATGTTCCCTTGCACAAATGGGGATAATAATAGAATATACCATATTGAGTTTTAAGGTTCAAAAGAGATAGATAATACAGCAAAGAATTTAGCCCAGCCATCTGGCATAATTAGTGCTCAAGAAGTGATAGTCATTACTATTTCTGGCTTGATCACAAGTTTCTGTATGACTATGAACAAGTCATTTCCCACCATCCACTTTCCACTTGTGTAGAATGACTGAAAGACCTGGGTGCTTCACCATTTGTATAATGTCAAAAGGCGCCTGTGGGGTGCCTGGGTGGCTCAGCTGGTTAAGCCGTTAAGCCTCTGCCTTCAGCTCAGGTCATGACCTTGGAGTCCTGGGTTCCAGCCCTACATCAGGCTCCCTGTTCAGCCTCTGCCCCTCACCCCACTCACGCTCTCTCTCTCTCTCTCTCACTCTCTCTTTCTCTCTCTAAAATAAATAAAATCTGGGGGGAAAATGTGCTTGGAAGAAAAAGAATGTGTAGTGATAGTTACATTAGTGTTGACATCATGGTACTTCTTTGGGAGTACAGATTTCACAAAGATTACATTGGGTGTCTCTGCAGGACATGGATCATGGAAAAAACTACATGTAGGAGGGACTGTCAGGAATAATTCTGGTGTCAGAAACAGTCCTAGATGCAAGGATAATACACACAGCATTTTGAAATATTTTTTTTCAAATCATTTCTGTTGTACTTGCGAGTTTACAATGAAACAAACATGCAAAGTAGTCAAATGGCTAATCTACTAGGGCTTGTTGTAGGAGGTAGTTTGAAAATAAAGAAAGCAAACTACACTTAACACAGCTGGTAGCTAAACTAATAGAATTCATTGCCCCAAAGGGGACTATGCCTAGGTTGAAGAAAGGTTTAGATAAATCCATGGGTAATGGGTCTTTAAGGAGTTATCAAGGAAAAACCTAAGAGCATTCAGTGCACATGCCTAAATTTCGAAGTTGGTATTTTTAGGAACAACAACTTGGCTCTTGTAATGGTATTACACAGTTAGTATCCTGGTCTGGGTAGACCTTTATTTGACTCAACGTGGAATTTCTTCTGTCCTAATGTAGGGCAAGAAAGATTTGTAGAGCAGTGATATGTGGCAATACTTGCTTGGCTTATTAAGTGGATTGCCTGTGGTTTTGAAAAGCTTCCTCCTCTTAATAGTCATATTGGAATCCACTGGGTGGCAAGAACACAGCACACTACCTTAAGGGTCACTCTTGCATAAGACATTAATGCATCAGTCCCTCATTTGGAAACCTGTGGTCACTCAGCAAGGCAGAATTTGTCTCTCTCCCTTGGTGTAATGATTTTTATTTTGTAATCTCTCTTGGGGTAATTCCTTGCAGACTTGGCATGTTGAGAATCAAATACCGCCTCTAACAATATGGTCGTGATTCTCTGCTTGGCTGATTTAGCTCAGCATTTAAGTAACCACTAATCTTCTGAAAGCACCAGGGTCTACTTAGAGAAATCCCTGTTGTCTGCAAGGATGGAAACAAAATCAGCATGAAGGAAGCATTAGTTACTAAACACAAATCAATCTTTTTTTTTTTTTTCTTCCCACCTAGCTGTACTCGATGTCACCATCAGAGGCATGGTTTCTGGGCAATGAGTCCTCATTTTGTAGGTGCAAGAGAAGTTCATCATAAACAAGGAAGATGAGTTGGGGAATCAGAAGGAGTAAAAAGAGAGTTTACTGGAGTTCCTGAGGGGAAATGAGATTACATTCTAATGGACAGATCTCAAAAACACGGATTAAAAGAAGCCATATACCAGAGAACATTCTGTACACTGTCCTTCACTGAAGCTCAAATCAGGCAAAGCTGATCTTTATTGGGTGGGGGAGTGCCTGGGCAGGGATACAGGGAGGCAGTCTGGGTGTTGGAAACCTAAATGAGTTCATCTTGTGAAAATCCACTGAATTTTGATTCGTTGACTTCATGACTTGTATGACTGGCTGATTTCTGGACTTTCATGAGCGTGTGTTACACTTCCATAAAAATGTTATTTAAAAAGAACACATCCTAATATAATTTCTTTAACTTGAAAAAACTCACTTTATTTTCAAATCATTATACCTATGAGTTTACTTGGGTAATTCTCGCCTTGATTACCTTGGTGTAATGGGTTAAGATTTAGTGAAGTCTGACTATTTTTAAATGATTCGTTTCACCCAGCTGGTACAAACCTGTCTTCTTTAATGAGAAAGAAATGCCCAACATCAACTTCAGGCTTAAGAAGAACATACAGAACAGAGCCAACTCACAGGCCCACTTGTGTATGACTTCATGGAGATGGAAACACAAGGACTTGTTACTTGACTGTCTCTCTTGTGGAAACAACTGCCCACAGAGGACAGGAAGTGTGTACATGAGGAGAAAGTTGGCACTGAATCTAAAGTCAGGAGCCCTAGGATCTCTTCCTAGCTTTGCAACATGTACCTAAAACATCATGACTCTCTTCTCCATACCTCAGTTTCTTGTGTGTAAAATTAAGGGGAAGCATCTGAGAGACCGTCTTGGATGAAATGTGAGAGACATAATTATCACTATTTAAGATAAATGCTGAAGATTATCACTAAAAAAGATGATGACAAGAGGTGGGATTTTCATTTGTACAAAGACAGAGAAGACTTGTGATATACAGAGAAAGACGTGAAAGAAAGAAAGGGAACCACAAGCCTGCATTGTTCAGAATTCTTTTTGCCAACAAATTCTATTAAGTTCAAAACATGTTCC
This sequence comes from Lontra canadensis, assembly GCF_010015895.1. Lineage (NCBI taxonomy): Eukaryota > Metazoa > Chordata > Mammalia > Carnivora > Mustelidae > Lontra > Lontra canadensis. The sequence goes on along the minus strand of NW_022631011.1, from coordinate 982,497 downwards.
AGAGGGAAGGCCTGGGAAGAATGATTCTGATGAGAACAGGTCAAACTGATAAATGACTGTAATCCTAGTTGGCCACAAGCACTTACAAATGCTCCCTCTAACATCTGAGTTTTCCCCTGATTTAGCAATTCCAGTTGTTAGTTCATCCTAATGTATTGTTACAGAACCAACAAGCCACAGTTTTTGTATCCCTTTGATTCTAACAATTATATATGTCTTCTACGTAATCAAAAAGTTGCTTTTAAAATGTTTAGGTCTGTTCTGACTATAGTTATTGAATTTTTACTGTCTTTCTTGACTTAGGAGCCCAGAGTGGTTTATGGAAAGAATGAATAACTCTTCCTACAGAGGAAATTCTCAAAGGTCCGCATTGCCTGCAAATGTTCACAACACCGTCCGTCAGTAGCTCCCTGGAAGCCAGATTTCAGGAAGACTTTTGGAGACATAGGAGACCGCAGAGGAAGAGGAGACACAGTAACTGTGGCTGACGCGCCACTTTTGTGTGGATGGGCAGTAATCTGGGTGTCGGGGAGAACCAGAGAAGAGACAACCTCAAAACAGAATGAAGATTGCTTCTGCAGAGGAGTATAGAATTTTCTTAGTTTTTAGGAATTTTCCAAAGAATCTATAAAATGTACGTGGCCACTCACTTAGGAAGTCCCATGCCTGGGCATAACAAAGTTCATCTATATATTGGCTGAAACACAGGATGCAAATTTACTAATCTCTTGGGCTATTTCGAATACAGCAACTAAAGAACATGGCTGAGCAATAAAAATTCCAAGTTCAAGAAAATCTCTTTTGTCTGGTAAGCTTACCTTTTAGCTTTTGCTGAGATGAGCACCAAGCTTTTCTTTCCTGATCAAGCTTGCTGCATAGGGGATCTGTAAGATAAAAATAAGCAAAACTATCCAGATAAGCTAAATTTAAAGATGGATACACATGGAGACCCTTCATCATGCCTAACAACTTGAATGCGGGTGAATTCTGCCCCCCCCCCCCCCCCCCCCCCCCCCCGCCAAGGAGAAAAGGTCTCTATCAGATCATCAACATTGTAGAGCTTCCAGATTATAGAAATTCCTAAGGCCTGATAAAAAGCATATCAAGGACAGAACTGGATATCACATCAGACTCTTGCTAGAACTAGTCTCTGAGGTCAGTATATGACATTTCATTTTCAGAATTTTTTTCAGTGTGTACTTAATAATATGGTCTTATTATTTTTTATTTAGGTATGAAAATGAGCTTCTGATGTTATAATATATGTCCCAAGTAAAGGGACAAGGATGTGATTACAAACTAGTTCAGTGCTATCTTTCATTTAATTACAGTGACAAAATATGCTGTCATTATAAATCACAAACAAGATGAACTAACTAAACACAAATTATTACTCTGGTTAATTTCCCGGTAACTCCCAAGAAGCATCAGAAATAATTGCACTGAGTGGAAAATATGACCCCTGAGGATGCTACCTGGATAAATTTGGAAAGCACTTTTCAGTGCTGGGACTTTGAAAGAAAGCCTATCCCATTTGATATGTTGCTTTTCATTAGAAGATTCAAATGGCTGAAATTGGACCACATGTTTTATTTAGATTCACCTCTATTCGTATCCAGTTAAGGTATTCTATCGTTATGTGACTTATCTTCTTCATGATGATAAGGCTAAACTCAGGACTCTAAAGATTTGAACCTACTTTACATTTAAAGAACTGAATATCCAGCCTTCTAGGATGTAACTTGAAGTATGGCTGTTACGTGAAAGCAGTGAGGGGAAATGCAATTATTTTCATCTGATTAGGCAACGTTTTTGGATACTGATACATATATGTCCTCCACGTTTCCAGCATATTTGTGTTTTGTTCTCCTGATCCACCATCTATAAATATCCATAAATATGAGCTTTTTCTAATGGGAAGGAACTATGAATCTACAAAGATGTGAGTGTCTAAGATTGGCTGGACTATTTTGTCCTAATAACCAGCAGCTGAATCAGGTGTTTTAATGACCAAAAAAAAAAAAAAAAAAAAGGGACTAACAAAATCATGTCACTATTTTGATAGACAAACACAACATGGATGTGTCTGATAGGCACATATCTGATAAAGGCCACAGACAACAGTAATAAATTAATGATTCATTCAGTTAGAGCCATAAAAAGTTCAGAGTCCCAATCTCACATTTTAGGACGTGAGCTGAAATGAACTGGATAACTATGACAAGAACAGTGACATAGGGACCTACTCTGGTTACCTCTTCTTCTCACTCTAGGTCATGCTACACCTGCTAATAAAAGAGACACATATTTTCCATCACAGTGAGTGTTGTGATACACCAAAACACATGGATCACCTCTCTCTTCAGATGCATGATATAACAAAGCCTTGAATGGAATTCTGTTATTTAGGATAAGGCATAGCAATGATGTAAATCTCAGGGTATGAGGAATTACCTATATACTGTATTTCTGCCACACTCACATTTAGAGAAAGTCCCTGACCCCAAGATTCAGTGCCACAACGATTTGGAAAGCGTCTGTTCCATCCCAGGCACTACACAAGTTAACATCACCTTGGGTTCTCTCATCAAAGCCAATAAACTACTCATTCTAACCCAAAGAAAAGTGCCCGAAGGACACTGCCTTCAGATCTATGTCAGAATGCCCTGTTCCTTCCTTCCTGCCTGCCTTCCTCCCTCCCTCCCTCTCACCCCCCACTCTTCCTCCCTCCCTCCCTTTCTTGCTTTTTCTTTCTTTCTTTTTTTTTTTTTTAATATTTTATTTATTTATTTGACAGAGATCACAAGTAGGCAGAGAGGCAGGCAGATAGAGAGAGAGGTGGAAGCAGGCTCCCCGCCAAGCAGAGAGCCCGATGTGGGGCCCGATCCCAGGACCCTGGGATCACGACCTGAGCCAAAAGCAGAGGCTTTAACCAACTGAGCCACCCAGGTGCCCCTTGTTTTTTCTTTCTATATTCTTTCCCCTCCAGAAACAACACTGTAGCATTTCATTAAGTTGGGAAACTGAGAAGGAAAAGAAAAAAGGACTTGGTGGGGAAAAAAGGACATTTCCACATTTGAGCCCCAATTCTCCAGATGGGAATTTAAATCTGAAGAATCATCCCCACTCAAACATCATTGCATTCATTTCATTAAAACAAAATGAAATAAAAACCAAATGAAAAAAAGACCAAAAAGCTTAAGGTTGTAAGCTAAAAATCATGTATTTTTTTTTAGAATTTTCCTCCTTTTATTCATTTTTAAAATTAACATATAATGTATTATTTGTTTCAGGGGTGCAGGTCTGTGATTCATCAGTCTTACAAAATTCATTGCACTCACCATAGCACACACCCTCCCCAATGTCTGTCACCCAGCCACCCATCCCTCCCCTCTACCCCCAGCAACCCTCAGTTTGTTTCCTGAGATTAAGCGTCTCTTGTGGTTTGTTTCCCTCTCTGGTTGCATCTTGTTTCATTGTTCCTTTTAATGTTAAATCCTAAACCATGAATGATAAAGACTATATTAGCACATGGCTAATATTTCTATGACTGTTCATAGAAATTACCTTATTTCCTTGATCCTAAAATACATTCCCCCCCATTTTAGCATTTCTGAAATTAGATGTCTTATAATTGACGATATCTTAGAATAATAGTTGAAAATGTCTTTTCTTATGATACATCAAGTAATCGTGCCTCCTATAAATGACAGATCTTTTGGGTTCCATGAAATGCAATAGTGGATTCACAGAGACCTCGGCAAACATTCCCCAACTTGGAAGCTCAGGCTTGTAGAGGCTCCATTTTGAGCTAATTATTCCATGTAAATATCCTGTCCTAGAACATATAAAACCTTTCTTTTCATTTTGACCAGCTTAAAAATCACCAAGCTTGGCATGGACAATGAAAAAAAATCCCTCAAAGTTATATAAGTTCTAAATTAATTACCTAGCTGGTGCTAGTCTATTAAAAGTATAGAAGGATAACTTCCTAGTTTGTGCCAAAAAAGAATTAACCTGACCTCAGACATTCAGGTGGGTTAACACGTCAAAAGGAGAACGAGGAGAGGGCCGCTTAACTAGGGAACCACTAGGGAACCGTGATTGCCTTGTCAAGATGCCTGGCAATTGATCAGTAACGGGAAAAGGACCCACTGTAAACAAAGTCTGTCTGCTGCTGGAGGACGTTAAAGCAGCCTCAAGTCCTCTGACTTGCAGGGACCTTCTTTTCCTGCATGTTTAGCCACAAAAGCAAAACCATAGGGCTTCAGGATCTTTTCCTAAAAACATAGTGCCAAGCAGTAATTGTTGTATCCACCTTAAAAAAAAAAAAGTGTCATAGAACACATTTTAAAAACTCTCTGGGTAGAGATGGGAGAAGTCTGAGCAGGTTCCCATCCTAACAAATCCTTGAGAATCTCCAAGGATAGACCCTATGGCCGAGGAGCTGCACCCTTGCCAAAGAGGGAGGGCCCCTCCAGCAACAATAAAGACCTCGCTCTTTTCCCTGCAAGGAAGCACTGTGCTCCCACAATCGGGAAGCTGTAAATTGCTTTTTTACAAGTCCACAGCGAGCGAAACATTAGTACTAAATCTATTGATTGAGCGTTATTTTAATTGAGGCTTTTAATGAAGAACTTTGAGACCAGCTTCTGCGGGCTGCGTGGGACTGCAGCGTTCTGGGGAAACAGCAGAGGGCACTTGGAGACTAGCATGTTTTCTCCATCGACACGCCTCTTAGTAGCAATCCAGCAAGTTCGAAGGATGTCAATCTGAATGGAGCCATTTATCACAGGCTCTCTTTTGCAGCTTCACAATGTCCTGCAAGAATTAGGACTAAAGAAGAGTATGTCTTCAACAAACCAACACTAGTAGCTGCTACACAGATGCACTTGCTTGAAAAACACTCTTGCCAAATTAGCAATGAAAAAAAGTTATCAAGGCATCATAATGTGTAAATCATATTTCAGTCCTTGAAAAAAATCTTAATCAAAAGGTTATACATGGAGTAAAATGTCTTCAGCTTCTTTTTTAATTAAAAAAAATTTAGATATCGTTGATATATAACATTGCATCTAGCTTCTTTACCACCTTCTTGATTGTACAGGGTAATGGGTTTTGTTTTCAAAATTGAACCATGTTTTCTGAGAATCATAATCCCCCTGTGAATGAGAAATTTTTTGCTCTGTGCTATACTACACACTAACATTTTCATGACCTTGCTAAATTTTAAAACTTTCGCTTTTGGTTCATAGTGAGAAGAATATATTTCTTTGCTTGTATAAATAACTCTGGCTTAGCAAAGAAAACATTGTAAGCATTTGACAACCCAGGGCAGAGGTGGAAGACTTTAACACAAATTGTGTGAAGTACTATAAACTCTAATTTTAAGCTATTAAAAAAAAAGTTAGCTTGTTGCCCATGTATAAGTGTTAAATAAACTGCATATGCTTTAAATCTCACATTGAGAGAAAAGCACATTCATTTATAAGTGTACAAAGACTGTCAATTATTTGTATAGTCGTCACTACTTTGCATTTAACAAACTAAAAAAGGAAGCAGTGGGGCAGAAATGACAGTCAGCAGAGAATCTAAAAATGCAGAAGCCAAAGAAATTCATAAGTTTTCTTTCTATAGCAATGATACCCAAGATGCTTTCGATATAATCTTTTGAATAAGAACACTGTGTAACAGCATAGGATAAATGCATTGTGGGTCTATGGGAATTGTTATAAAATATGATGGCTTTAATATATTTGAATTCTTCATGACTGCAGGATGGGATAGGTTTTTATTTCATTTAAAGGAAAAAAATGCCTATTCTGTAGGCAAATGACTCTTTTATAATACATGTTCCGTAAACCTTAAATAAAAAATAATTTAAATATAATACAATCAAATAATTCTGAGTAAATTGCCCTATTCCTAGGAAGCAAAACATGTAACCATATTTACTGATGAATTAGATCATGCAACTAAAAATACTGAGAAAGTGAATAATTGTGATACCTAGCAACTTCTTGAAGATCTTGAGGTAGATTTTCTAAAGATATTACCCTCTAAGTACTTCAGCAAATAAAACAAGCTGAATAAAGGATTTGATAAATTTCCATTCAGGCAACCTTGAGTTTGCGGTCTCAATTCCAAGGCAGACAGTATAAGGTGAACACAGGTCCCTCTTGCACAAAAATCTGTTTAGCCACCAGAACTTGAAATCCCTACTATTAGAGGTTCTGCTTTGGGAAGGGGTGTGCCATGAAATTGATTCCTCATGCTCTCAGAGCTTTGGATCATACCCATGGGCATTTCACATTGATTATGTACTTGTGCCTTACTACATCCTCATCGGGGTGCTATGTTAGACCTTACAATGAGTTCCTTTGGTTGAAAACTGACACTTAATGGACTATATGGGAGTAGTCTTGAACTGAAGTTTGCAGACCTTCCAGCTTGTGTCTGGGGGTACTAAGGATAGTGTGTCCCATAATTCACTGAGATGGCTTTCCTTAGTCATTTTAGCAATAGTTTCTTAGCACAAAAGAAAATTCAAGGAAATCAGGAGCAAGCCAGGGAATCTGGAGAATTAAGAGGGCCACCCTATAAGAGTATCAAAGTTGAGTCAGGGTCATCCCTGGGTGATGATTCATTTAGCAGATTTTTATTGGTAGGCATTTGATGCTAGACACCAATGCTAGGTACTGGAGGCAAGATGAAGACCCTCTTGGTCTTACTGCAGGAAACATAAGAAAAGAAGCAAAAGGGACAAATCATGTCTATTTCACCTGTTTTCTTGTTGTCAGCCTGCATGTGTTTCTGTGGATTTCAGAAATTATATGGTAACTACAGGGCTAGGGGAAATATTTTAGCTTCTCCCAAAGCATCTAATTTGTGACCAGGAACCATTTACTATCTAGAGAAATCTGAATCAATAACGCTTGTCTAGATAAATGAATATATGATGATAAAATATTTTGTGATACAGTGTAATAAAAATGTTTAGTAATACCAGTTTATATCTTCCAGGTACCAACTATCTCAAAAGACATTTTTTCTTCTATTAATACTGCCTGCTTATTACATTGATGCAGTATCATTTCCTCTTTCACTAAAGCAACTGAATGTCAAAGAGAATTAAGACATTAAAGTTACATAACTGACCTGAAACAAGGGCACTGAAATAAATACTTAGTCCCCTTTTCCTAAAGCCCGTGTTGTCATATTCGACTCCCTGCCCAGGAAATCACAAATTTTTGGTTGCATGTGTCTCGATTTTTGTTTTAAGAGTCTAAAAATGATACATAAAATCAGTAAGGTCTTAAAATTTTACATCCCCCTCTCTCCAAATCTATATTTAAATTCTTCCTTTGGATTGGCATGCCTGGCTGGCTAGGTTGGTCCAGGATGTGATTCTTGATCTCAGGGTTGTGAGTTTGAGCCCTCCACTGGGTGTAAAGATACTTAAAAATAAAATATTAAAAAAATAAATTTGGGGGCACCTGGGTGGCTCAGTGGGTTAAGCCTCTGCCCTCGGCTCAGGTCATGATCTCAGGGTTCTGGGATAGAGCCCTGCATTGGGTTCTCTGCTCAGCAGGGAGCCTGCTCCCCCCACCCCTGCCGCCCGCCTCCCCACTGCCTGCCTCTCTGCCTACTTGTGATCTCTCTCTGTCAAATAAATAAATAAAATCTTAATAAAAAAATAAATTTGTCCTTTGGACAAAGAAAACAATAAGCACATTCACAGCAAGTAATTAATAGCTCTTATTACCTAGGTATCAAAAGCTAAGAATGTAGATACATTTTTTTTTTAACCTCTTTGGGGGCTTAGTTATCAATCAATGAAGAAGAATCCTTCTACACTCCACCCCCTCCTATGACTTCAGGTGCAAACAAAACTAATACAAACAAAACCAACACCAGATGAAAGGTCCTGTCTAAAAGGCATCTTATATTAAGGTGGCTTTCAGAACAGAGAATGTTAACCCAGTACTTGAGGCCAATGAAAATCAGCAGGAGCATTAAGAGCATAAGCAGCACTTTTAATGGAGCACCCAGAATGGGGGGAAACCTTATGAGCTCCAAGGCCGTCTTAAAAATGACTCCCAGCAATCTCCAGTAACACGAGCGTGATTGTTCTGATGCAGAAAGAAAACAATACCCATCTTTCTCGAGTTATCCCGATAGAGAGCTAGCTATCTGGCTCTCTAGACAAGACAGGCTGGTATGCATAGATACACGCTTAATAAGAAAAGGGCAACATGGACCAGTTCAGAAACATCAAGCCACCCAAATTACAATAGTCACGCCGGGAATACCACCAAGGACTGCTGTATGTCTTTATCCAAGTGACTAAAAATATCTTACAAATATGGAACAGAAATTATTTTCCCCATTGTACTCACGTACATGAGAGCATGGGAGATTGTTTTAAAAGCACTAATGATTAAGACCAGATATATTTGCATGGGGATGAAGGGCAGTGAATTCACAATGAAAATAACCTTAAAAAGGCAACAAAATGCCTACATGTATTTGCCAGGCACCTTCCTGCTTTCCTGATTCCACATAAATACATCTCTGCATCCACTTTTAAACATGATTAGGAGAGGGTGAATAACACACTTCATTTGGAAATTATTACTTCTTTTCATCACCTTTCAAGCGAATTTAATGGATTAAGTGTATTTATCCCAAGTTTATTGGCAGCGGAGGGCCTGGCTTAGGTCTGGGTAAAAAAGGAGAGAAAGAGAGAAGACAATTGCCCTTCACTGAGCTTCTAGTGCATCTCAGTGCCGTGTTCACACGTTTGCACAGTGGGAGACAAGGCAGGTACCTCTGGTTTACCCATGGAGACAATTTACACATCTGTCTATTAACACATGGTAGGTAGTTACATTTCGAGGAAATGCACTGACACATCTGTTTATCCTGTGTCTAAGTAAATCTTGGGGTAATTAGCATCAAAACCAGCTGAGAGGTAAGTGGTAGGTGGACCAAAGAGTTTCACGGCAAAGATGCAAACAGTTTCAGAAAATTGGATGCTTTGAAAACAAACCCATCAAGGGGCATACATTTTTTAAATAGAAATCATCTTACAATTTGTAACTGTTGCACCATTTCTTCTCGGTAGGCGAGTTCCCTTTTCATCTGATCTTGAAAATTATCTGGTAGGAGAAACAAATAGAGAAAGACATTAATTAGAGTTGCAAAATCTTCTTTTAGTATTTTTAGTAAAAATATTACTGATGGTCCCAGAGAAGCCCTTTTCCCTTTTTGATATTTTTAAAAAGGATCGTCTTTTTTTTTTTTTTAAGTAAATAATGTGACTGTTGGAAGGGAAAGCTACAAGGCTCCATAATCAGAACAGGCAGCAAATTTTGAGGTAGTAAGGTCTGTATCTCATAGTTCACAGCAACCCATAGCCCATCTAGATAGATGGTCCCCTGCGTATAATTACGAGTCAGGTCACCTGGGTGGCTCAGTCGGTTAAGCCTCTGTCTTCTGCTCAGGTCATGATCCCAGGGTCCTGGGTTTGAGCCCCACAAGCCCCAAGTCCTTGGGCTCAATGCGGAGTGGGGAGCCTACTTCTCCCTCTCCCTCTCCTTCTCCCTCTGCCCCTCCCCCTCCTTGTGCACACGCTCTCTCTGTCAAACACATACATAAATCTTGAAAAAAATAACTAGTTACGAACGTCTGATAGAGTCATGTTCTCTACCTCTGCCTGTTTGAACAGGTCACAAGTAGAGAGCTTCCACTGTCTTAGGAAATGTGGCCCCTTATGCATGCTTGCCATGCCTCCTGGGTGATAAGATTAGGGTCTGTTACCCCGGCCTACCTCACTGCACTCCCAAGAAGCTGATAAACATACTCTGACTATCCCAGCCTGTGAACTCTCCCTCCCTTTGCATCAGCCTTATTATGTGGTCCTTCATGGGCCAAGAGAGCTCCTACAGAACTTGCCTCCATCTGAGAAGGAAGGGGGAGCTTTAAGAGATATTCTCCTGCTAACTATCTTTGCCATTCTACCTAGTGATCATTTTTATTGGGAAATGACTTTCCATTGCAACCTCTCCAGGTGATCTCTTCTAAAAGTATGGACCCACCAAAAAAAAGGGGGTGGGGTGGCCCTGGCTAGCTTTGGCATTTTCTGCTTTACATGAGAACCTCACACAATCTCCTATTGACTCCATGGTGGATAGTCAGGGCAGCACTTCAGAAAAACCAGAAACTTCATCACATTTTTCCACAGCTCTTCCTTTCACCTCTACAGCCCATGGTGTGTGACTCCTTCCCAGACTGCCTCCATACTCAACTCCTTTTGCCACTGTCACCTCCCCAACATGGACATCTCTTCCCAGAACAGCTTCCCAACTGAACACCTGGCCCCTGGTCCCTCCCTCCACAAATCCCTTTCCTTCTCCGGCTGAAAAATCTGTGATGGCTTCCCAGTGCTTTCACGAAAATAAATCCTTTACCACTCCTGAGATGCTGGGTACTTAGAAATTAAAAACATCCTTTTTATTTTATTTTTTTTACTTCTACCATTCCATACTATTTGAATTCCTTCCCCAACCTCAAGCCTGTTTTTTAAATTAGTCAATTAATTAGTTTATATATATATATATAAACTATATATATGAATATATATATGTAAAATATATATATATATACACACACATATATGTGTGTATATATATATGGGGTTTTTTTTGAGCAGTTTTAGACTCACAATAAAATTAAGAGGAAGGTATAGAGATTTCCCATATATCCCCTGCCCCCACACCTGCATGTCCTCCCTCATTACCAACAATTCCCACCAGAGTAGGACATTTGTTACAATGGATGAACCTACAGTGACACATAATCATCAAAGTCCTTAGTTTACCTTAGGGTTCATTGCTGGTATTGTACATTCTATGGATTTGAACAAATATACAATGACATATATTCACCATTATAATATCAGAATATCTACCAGTATAATATCAGAGAAAATACAGAGTATTTTCACTGCCCTAAATCCTCTGTGCTTTGCCTATTTACGCCTCTCCTTCATCCAACCCTGGCAACCATTGATCATTCATTGTCTCCATAGTTTTGCCTTTTATATATTTTTTAAAAAGACCCATTCCCTAGTCTCACCTCTGAATTTGATACGAGAGGTATTGTAATAGGGGTAAGTACATGGCACAATGCAAGGGTCAAGGGGGAGTTAAAGGGCAAGAAATGCTTGAGTAGAGATGTAGAGAACAGTATTTTAAACAAAGACATCGCAAGAGGCATAGGAAAGAGCAAGTGGCTCAGTGGTTGCAGCAAAGGGGGTAGAGGAAATCCCTGCACCCCATCACCCACCAAACCTGACTGTGGCACCTCCCTGGAATTCCAGTGCAGACTGGAATGATGATACTTAGTCCTTACTTAATTCATGCATATTTGTCTATGATGGTACATTTAATACAGTTCATTAAGGTAAAATTAAAAAAAATAAAGCCATTAAAGTATTGGAAAAATGGTGAATATTTTTATAAAATTTGGGTGGGAAAGGATGTCAAAGACAGAAAAACCAAAAAAGGAAAAGATTGATAGATATGATTGGACAAAAATTTAAAACTTTGGTATGACAATAAACTACAAACAAATCGAACCCTCAACACACAAAAGATCATGGCCAACATCTAAAGGCCATTGATACAAACAAAAGAATATTTGTGATATGACAAAGACTTAATATATTAGTATATAAAGTGTCCATAGAAATCAGTAAGAAGAATGCATTAAAAGAAATATGACAAGAGATTATAATGGGCATTTACAAAACCTACAGCTGGAAAGTAGACATGGAAGGTGCTCAACGTCCCTAACATTGAAAGGAAACAATATGAGCTACCATTTTTCCTTAAGTTGGAAGAGATTAAAAGAAAAAGTGAGTTGCGGTGTGCCAAGAATGGAAGTGTAAGTCAGTACAATCTTTCTGCAAAGCAACTAGAAATTACATACCAAGGGCTATAAGAAGTTCCTACTCTTAAACACAGCAATCCTTTCAAGAGTTTATTGTAGGGGAATCATTATAGATACACGAAAGGATTTAGTTCCAGTACTGTCCATCATCTAAAACTTTGATGACATTAATGTCTAACATAAAAGTATATTTATAAACTCAAAATGGATTAAAGACCTAAATGTGAGACCCCCAAACCATAAAGAATCCTAAATAAGAGAGCACAAGCAGTAATTTCTCTGAATCAGCCATAGAAATATTTTTCTAGATATGTCTCCTCAGGCAAAGGGAACAAAAGCAAAAATAAACTATTAGGACCACATCAAAATAAAAAGCTTTTGCACAGTGAAGGAAACTGTCCACAAAACCAAAGGCAACATACTGAATGAGAGAAAACTTTTACCTAAATAGACATTTTTTCCCAAAGAAGATATCCAGATGGACAACAGACACATGAAAAAATTCTTTTTTTAAAATTAATTAATTAATTAATTAATTAGTTTATTTGACAGACAGATCACAAGTAGACAGAGAGGCAGGCAGAGAGAGAGGAGGAAGCAGGATCCCTGCTGAGCAGAGAGCCCGATGTGGGGCTCGATCCCAGGACCCTGGGATCATGACCTGAGCTGAAGGCAGAGGGTTTAACTCACTGAGCCACCCAGGTGCCCCAACACATGAAAAAAAATTCTAAGTATCACTCATCATCAGGGAAACGCAAATCAAAACTACCATGAGATGTGGTTATACCTTACCCCTGTCAGAATGGGTAAAATGAAAAACACAAGAAACAACCAATGTTAGTGAGGATGTAGAGATAAAAGAATCTTTGTGTACTGTTCATGGAAATGTAAAGCAGTGCAGCCAGTGTGGGAAACAGTATGGAGGTTCCTCAAAAAATTAAAAATAGAAATATCATATGATCCAATAATTCCACTACTGGGTATTTACCCAAAGAAAACAAAAACACTTATTTGAAAAGATATATGTACCTCTATGTTTACTGCAGCATTATGTACAACAGCCAATATATGAAAGTGTCCATTAATAGATAAACAGATAAAGAAGATGTGGTATAGATAAACACAATGGAATATTATACAGCCATTAAAAGGATGAAGGTTTTTTTTTTTAAATTCTTCCTTTCTTTCTTTCTTTCTTTCTCTCTCTCTCTCTCTCTCTCTCTCTCTCTCTTTCTTTCGTTCTTTCTTTCTTTCTTTCTCCATTTGGGACAACATGGACCGACCCAGAGGATACTATATGCTAAGTGAAATAAGTCAGAGAAAGACAAATACCATATGATTTCACTCATACGTGGATTCTAAAAAACAAATGAGTAAAATAAAAAGAAGAATCAGACCTATAAATACAGAGAATGAACTACCAGTTGCCAGAGGAAAAGAGGATGAGAGGATGTGGGCAAAATGGGGAAAGGGGAATGGGAGTTACAGGCTTATCATTATGGAATGATTAAGTCATGGGGATAAAAGGCACAGTATAGAGAATATCATCAGTGGTATTGTACTAGGTTGTACGGTGACAGATGCTAGCTACACTTGTGGTGAGGGCAGCACAACTTACAGAGATGCTGAATGACTACACTGTACACCTGAAACTAATATAACATTGTATGTCAATTATACTCAAATAAAAACATTTTAAAAAGAAAGTACCTTTATGACTGCTCTGTAGTAATGGAAAGAGGCTCATGTTAAGTGAACAACAGGAGGGTAAAAAATGGGGTGTATAATATTTCGTTTAAAAAAAAAAGGATTCAATATGTATTTAAAAAGCTGAAACTCCAAAATGTTACCATTGGTTATCTCCAGGTGACAAGATTATGGGTGATTTCTCTTTCCTTTTCTTTGTATTTCTGTATGTTTACAGTTTTCTACAACAGGCATGTGTATAAGTTGAGATATAAATATTATTAATTGGCAAATGGGAAAAAAAACCCTAAAATTTCTGTTATGTTTTAAAGGTTGATGAAGGCACAGTTTAAGTGGAGAGGAAAAAAGAAATCATTAAGCCAGTTTCTCTAATGAGACTCACTTAAAACCCAACTATTTCTGGAAAACGATTGTATAAAAGGAGGTAGCAGAGAAAAGCACCTACGTGCCGTGTGCCAGCCAATACAATAGCAAGCACTGTGCTCTGCAAACACAGACAGTTTGAAAGCCCAGTGTTTACAAACATCAATAAAAACTATGCAACCTACATTCCCAGGACCAGAAAGAAGAAAATCCGTATGGTACATCTGGTCCACCCAGTAGATTCCATTCTTCAAGGAATAGGCTTTAGGGCTTTCTTTGTTTACATCATGTTCATTTTGTTATCACTACTTTTGACAAGAGCTGGACATTTTCATCCATACTGTGTTTTAGAATTCCCCACTGTCCCCTCTCTGGAGGATGATGCAAAAAAAAAAAAAAAAAAAAAAAAAAAAAAAGAGAGGAAACGACTCAGTGTAGAACGACTGTAGTAACAGCCAGAGGTGAAAGATGGGACAACCATATTCAAGTAGATGAAATATAGTTTGTTTTTAATAAAAGTAACCTTAACAGTAACATGAAAGAGTAGCTCTTTATAAGAATCTAAATGATGACGTAGTCAAAATCTATTATGGAAATATTCCTTGAAGCCCCAGTCACTGGGCTTTCCCTGTCATAACTGACTGGCCTTTCCAACAGTTCTCTCAAGCGCCATGAATTTGTCACATGCAAATCCAAGGACTCAACTTATGAGTCCTCACTAATCTCCTTTATACAACAGTTTTCAGTTTCCCAATCTCATTCTTCATTGTTGGTTTTAATCTCTTTAAACAGAACACCAGAATGGATACCAGTAACGTACTGAGAGCATGTCTCATGCCCACAATACAGAGGCGCCATGCAGGCAGGAACAGAGCACCCTTTCCTGAACCTATGGACAATGCCGTGGGATAGAGGAGAGTAGCAGGTGCAAAACAATCAGAGAGGAATCAGCACAAACCCACACCTGTGGAGCTAGAAATGAACACAGCAGGACATCAGGAAGGAGTGCCTACTGTAAAAGCAAGGAGGCTTCCTGGAGGTGGTGGCTTGAACTGTGTCCCAGATGATTAGGAACGCTTAGATGAGGGGAGGCATTCCAGACTAGAGAAACAGACTGCAGAGGTGAAAAGCAAAGGGAGAAAGTGATCTGTAGGGTAACTGGAGCTCAGTAAGGAGGTAAAATCGGAGAGGTATGGCAAGCCAATTATAGAGAGTTTTGAGAATCAGTCAGGAGTTAAATTAGATACAACACGATCAACAGTAGGGGATCACTATAGCTTCTTGGGTAGAAGGTTTGGAACTAGAAGTAGAGCTCTGGCAAGACTGGACCAATGGCAGTGGGCATAAAGGGCTGGACTAGGGAAGATAGGAGAGGACCCAGTGTACCCTGTTGCAGTAAAGAGGGCCTTCTCCACTGGTTGCCTCCTCCAGCAACTCTGGCAGATCTCTAGTTCAGGGCTGAGTTGGTACCGGTGGCTAGTGGCAAGAGAGTAAAATGGATGAAAACGACAGCCAAGGGATGGGTGCCATAAGAAAGGAAGGTATAGGGCTCTGGAAGAGAAGGGAGGAAGAAGTGACATAGTTGTTAGGGAAGGGGGACACAATGACTTGGTGGCAAGAATGACTTCCAGATTTACGGCAAGGAGAGACACTTGCTTGTTCTTTCCCCTCCAAACTTCTGCCCCCGAGTATGGAGACTTGCTTTCTCCTCCTCCTCCCTCCTTCCTCCTTCCTCCTCCCCCCAATTCTCTTCCCCTTCTTTCTCTTCCTCCATCCTTCGGATGTTTACCTTTACTGTCTCCAGGCCTAGAATTCATTCTTGTGGTCCTTATTAGCCCTAAGAACCACAACAAGAAGGCTAAGAAAAACTCAAATTTGAACCTATTTTTAGAAATGCTTTTTTAGAGCTCAGTGCTAGTAATCTCCTCTCCCTCCTCCTACATGCTTACCACCACCATCCTCACAGCTGACAGTAGTGAGCACGACTGGGCTATGCACGCTTCCTCTCATCTACCTCTTGCACCCTCTAACAAGACAGGAATTATCTGGCCCATTTGACCATTTCCAAGGTCCCACAACCAGGAAGTGGCAGAGCCCCAGAGTGAACTCAGGTCTGGGGTCCTAATCCTCACATGTGATAACTTAGCTGAGGTCCACAGTGTTCTAAGTAAACCACGCTCTACGTGTCATGACCGAGAGTTCCCTTCCTAGTACAAGGCTGTGAGAAACTCTGGGCGGGATTCCTCTACGCTTCCCTCTGATGTGGCTTCACAAAGTTCCGATTTCCCCTCTCCATCTGAGCAGATCTCAGTCCGTCTGCCTGCCTCATGGCCTCTCACGTTTAGTTAACAAGCACGTAATGCACATTTGCTATTTTCATTGGTGTGAAATTAACTGCCTCTTTGTGGTATGTCTTAACCACGCATTATTCAAACTTGGGCACACACAT
The DNA here is from genome assembly GCF_010015895.1 of Lontra canadensis. Lineage (NCBI taxonomy): Eukaryota > Metazoa > Chordata > Mammalia > Carnivora > Mustelidae > Lontra > Lontra canadensis. The sequence continues at coordinate 966,023 of NW_022631011.1, read as the reverse complement.
GCCACTTCCTTGGTCAATGGAGTATGCTGCAGATAAAAATAGGAAAAATTTTTTGTTGTTCTTTAATTGAAGTGTTTCATGTGTGTGGCAATCACAGAGGGTTAGCTTTAATGCAAAAGGATGAATGAAAGGTGTGAATCAAAATGGGTCAGTTGTACCATGATATTTTAACTTCTTTTTAACAGAAACCTATACCTACTGTATGGCAGGGCAATTAAGAAGGAAAATGTACCAATCCTTATAAATTACTTAATTCCTTGAAATGATTAATTAGCTTTTATCAAGGGAATAAATTACGGATACGCTGACTTTACGGGAAGTTAGGTGGGTATTTTAGTGGTTCGTTGGAACTTTGGCCCACTCTGCCGGACTTAAACACAAGGACTTGCAAACTCAACAATGAGGTAAACATCAGCTTAGAGGAAACAAATAATTCAATGTCTGCTCATTGCTGCAAGGAACTGGGTGTTAAAATACTGTTTTAGAAATGAGAGCATCGTGGATCCTTTGAAAGCCCTTGGTTTTTAAGATTTCAGAGATATTTTCTAAACGTTTCTTTCTCTTTTTCTAGAAGCCACAATGTCATGACAATCCTAACACACTATTACAAGCTACAGGTCATTCTCCACACTTCCAGGATGAGGCCTCAGCAGGCAGTCTTGAAATTCCAAAGCCTGAAGCTCTGTGAACGCCGAGCCTCCCCTGTGGGTACTGAGAGATCACAAACTTGGCAGACCCCACTGTTCCCTGTGGTCAGAGCGCTCTTCCATCAATGCATCCTCTTGTTTCTATCCCTGCTAAGTGTTCAGTGGAACTCAGTTTGAGATGTGCCAGGAACCCAGTCCTCTTCAAAGCCTCCACCCGAGAAGGCACCTCTTTTAGTTGTGCTGACAATCACATTGGAGAAGCCCTGGTGAACGCAGACCTCCATGCTTCTATTATTAAAATTGTCACACGCACTGAAAAATCTCCAAGATACTGGTCTGTGGCCCTCACACAGGAATTGCCAATGTGAGTTTTGAGGTTCCCAGATTCATAACAAGGGGCACGCTGACATTTTTAAAATGGGTCCCAGAAAAAACTAATATTAAATTTATAGAATTAAGAGCATAGGTTTACATACTGATTTCTTTCCCACTATCCTTTGTCTGGAGCGAAGAAAAAGAACAGGACCAAAGGACACTCCAAAAAGTTTCAAAATACACCACAGTGACGTATTTGTTCAAATGTGACCCAGCCCAAGGCTGGTGAATTTTAGAAATGTGGACACCTAGCACTAAATTTTAGGACTCTGGGAATAGAACCAACTGTTTTTATGCTACCGTATCTGCCACCAAATTTGGAATGGAATTTTAACATTAAATGTGGAGAATCCAAAACTCCTAAATTATACTAATCTCAGTCAATAAAAGAAATACATGTGTACTGAATTGTTAAATTTTAAATCTTCATATTTACACACATTTCAAGCACCAGGAATCTCTCCAGCTATATCCAAGAATAAAAATTAATTGTTCCTTTGTTTTTTCTACCTTGGAGAATAAAAATACCTGAGTAATTCTTTTGTTTATATATAAACACAAAATTCTATCTATATATAGTTATATAATCTAAAAATATCAGAATGTTTACGTATTTAATGATATATTTGCCTACATATTTTACATACACATAATACATACACACAGATACACACATATTGATACAATAAATACCAAAATGTTCTCATAAGAAATTTTTTTGGTGAGCTGAATCAAAGCATATATAACAGACTAAAATTTCTGAACATTTAGACAGAGGCCACAGGAAGGCCCTATGGCATTTTACACAAGCACTTCATACTTAAGTGACAATTTTTAAGCCTAATAATAGAAAAGTCATCACGTATCATAATGCAATAAAATAAAAGTGATTTCTTACTGAATACTGGGAAAGACGTATTTCCTTTTAACACTTGGAATTCTTGTTCTAGTCGTCTCCGTAAATCTATTTGTTCAAATAAAACCTTCTGAAGTTCTTCTAATAAAGAAAAACAGATGAGTCATTTTACTAATCTTTACAAATAACTCTCCAGAGAACTGTTATATATGGCAATTTATTATTATAAGACGAAATATTTTACCAGTTTAAAAACTGTTGCATAGACATAGGATAGATTTTGTGCAGAAATCCATGAATATAAATCAATGTAATATATTATTTTAAAGTATTATATTACAGTGTCATGTATTGATTGATATGTATGCATTAATCTCAATTATATCCACCCAATGGTCCATATATTATTCATATGTTGCTTGTCAAGCTTAAAGTATGGTGTAGAACGAAAATATCCTCCTATTATCTCCGTGGTCTTTTGAAGCTAAGAGAAGTTCTACAGAATTAAAACTCTTCCTTACCTTTCCCCATATTTTCAACATCCTTCTTGAGTGAATGCGGTGAATTAGTCTCTTGCGTGTGTTCACCTTTTAAAAAAAGAAGAAAAAATGTTGGTTTTGTGTAGTCTATTTTCTGAAAGTTTTTTTTAAATTTTCTTTTTTTAAAAAAATACTTTATTTATTTATTTTAGGGAGAGCACGAGGGGGAGGGAGAGAAACCCAAGCAGATTCTACGCTGAGCGCTGAGCCGCACGCCAGGCTCCATCTCACAACCCCGAGATCCCGACCTGAGCCCAAACCAGGAGTCACACTCCACTGACTGAGCCACACAGGTGCCCCTCTTTTCGTTTTCTTTTAATATCTACGAAGGAGCTCAGTTAATAGAACTTGAAAGTGGGAGTTCTCAGAACCAAACACTGTCTTCATTTACTCGTGTACGATTCCCCTGAAGTACGGTGAAAGCTGTGGGAAAAGGGAACGCAGTCTGCCTAGCCTGAAGAGGCAGCCCCCTCCCCCACTGCTCTCCACCCTCTACAACGCAGGTGCTTGCTCCATGGGCAAAAGAGGAGGTTGAACTGTTAACGGATCTGTCTCCAGAAGAATTCCGATCAGGGTTCCTCTCCTTCCAGACGTGAGGGCCCCTAGCAGCAACTGCAGACCATCAAGGCTGTGGAAGCAGAAATCTCCTGCCTTCCTGGGTCATCATAACTTGGGGGCAGGAGAAAGAAATAGGAGAAGGCTTTTGTTCTCCTTAGGAGAGAATGTATAAGTCTGGAGTTTTCCTAAAAATTGATAGTTTTTTTCTTTTTTTAATCAGCCTAAAACAGAGGTGCATTTGAAATAAGTTGCTATTTTAATAGTCACATCCTTGATGATAATTTCAGAAGGACTTGGTCTTCAACCAATGAAAACTAGATTGTGGATAAAGGCCCGGTGCTGTTCTTCCCTATTTTGTTCATGTGATAACTAGAATGACGGCAAGCTAAGAAAATGGCTTTATTATAGTCATACACTGAGTCAATGTAACCTAGAAGACATAAATAAACTAAAGGAATCTGATCATTTAGGTAACCAGAATTTGTTTTTCCAACTTCAACCTGCTATCTGCAAAAATCCACGTATATAATTAAGCTTGCCATTTTCAGGTGCAAGAGGACAGACCAAGGTGCTCTCGGGTTTCATGGATTCCCCCTTCCTGGATCCCCTGGGTTAGCTCCTTCCTTTGTACCCGTGGTGCTGTCTGCTTATTCACTTTCCATACCCCCCAGGCTGTGTGCTACTTGAGGACAGGGACCCTGTGTTTCCTGCATGGCCAGTGCTTAGCAGAATGCTGAACACATCATAGGTATTCAATAAAGTGTTTTCAGTTGTCACCGAAAGGAACCCCAGGAAGTCATATATTCTAAACTATAGTACAGGCCAGAATGCATCATTTCAATTCTCTCCTCACCATTCATTCATTTCCCTTCCTCAGCAAGAAAGAGAATATAATGGCCCTAGGCACTGGTAGGAATACTGGGAGACTTCACTATCAAGGTAAAAATTCCTGCAAAGAGGAAAACGGAATTTCTGCACAAAGCAGTGGCCTACACAATCAAGGACAGTCAAGAAAATTTTTAATGTGATATTATAAATGGGGATTCTGCATTCTACCTGACAACCTCTGGGAGTAAGCATTTTCAGGAATGAGTGGATACATATGTGTGTGTGTATGTATATACATATATGTGAACATACATATATGCAAATATTCCTGCATATGTGCATAGTGATAAAAAGATGCTCCCCCTCTCTTCCCATCATTATGACAATCATATCTTAGGTATCCCTCAGTTCCTTAATGACAGGCCTTTTCTCTACTATCTAGATCATATCTGTACAACCTCATTCTCACTTTCGTCTTGGACACGATCTCTCTCTATAGGTTTCGAGCATTTAAATCTTGGCTTTCGTCTCCATGTAGAATAATGAAAATATCTGTGAAGCATTTAAAATATACACTTCACTCTGATTCCTAGAAAATACTATGATCTGAAAGAAGAGTAACATGAAGTTTGATAATAAATCATGAATACATAAACCAAGAATAATGGCATTTTGAGATGAAAATAAATGCATATTATGGGCAGTTTTACTACTGTTTACTCCGGGTTCAGCCAATCAGTTAGATGCATAGCTGTTTCATACTCACATACAATGTTGAGTCTGAACAAGAGAAGAAACAAGCATGTGTCTACGTCTGCAACCATCTGCCGGGCAGAGGGAAAGTTTACCATCTTTCCACCGTCCCAGCCACTTGAAAGGAGATTTAAATGAGACCGTCCGTTTCTGAATAGGCAACTCTGGAAGCCATGTCCTAATCACATTATAGACCTTCTTGATTCATTGGTGTATTTTGTGCACTGTTTAACTTGTGTTACATTTCAGTTGGATAATTAAATTTAAAATTTGAACTATGATACATAAACATGTGTTTCTTTTCTACTTCACAGTGAGGAGGTTGACATAGGTGTGAAACCATTAAACACATGGCTAGTGCATGGGAACTACTTTGAACCACAAGCAAATCTACAGATAATATTAAGTTTTTCTCTTCATCGGCTTTGTGGAGCTTTTATTAATAATTTACATCAGTGTCTTATCTCAAATAGATACTTTGTGGCAACTTCTCAGTAAAACCTGCCAATTTGGAGCTTGGAAGATTCAAATGTCTCACTTATAAAGGGTTTTTTAAAATTGTTAAATGTTAGGTAAATAAGGAGCACAGATGCTTTTCTGTATCTTTTACTGGACCGTTGCCTTTTGTATATTACTAATCTGTGAAACCAGATTGTTAATGGTGGTTAAAAATGACCTCTGGGAGCCTGGATATGTTTGTTCACTATTACTGCTAATGTTTTCCATCTGGTTTAAAAAAAAAAAAAAGGCAGCCTAATACTAGATTAAATAAATGAGATTTACTTGACAATAGCTTCCAATTTTTATAAATATTCCATTAGGTTAAATGCATTTTACTTTTCCAAAATTAATGAATGTGTTTAGAGACAATCGAGAAATTAAAAAACTTACTTTCTTTCTCACTCTATTTCTCTTTATGGGGAAAAAAGTTACAAAAAGGCAGGGAGATATCTTAATTGTGTAGAGTTATAAGAGGGAAAATTATAATATGGAAGGAACATCTTTCTTAGAGGCCAGGCTTAAATATATCTTAAGTCAGACTATCAAAGAAAAGAGTAGAGTGGCTTAAATTTGGGGAGTAATGGATAATAAGGGCATAAAATGGATCCATTGGACTGACGTGACTAGAAGCTACTGCTCGGGGACATGTCTACACCAGGACTCTAAAAGCACACGTTCATGGAGCCAGTTGGCCGTGACCTTCACCACTGCTCATGAATCCTGCTTGCCCTGAACACTGGAGCAGCACAGTGTGGCACTGGGGAAAACCACACCCCTACCGAGTGCTCTGGAGGCCACAGAGCCTGAGACCACAGGGTTCCTGCTCCTGTGGTCTCTCCAGGATCCTCAGCACCAGGTGGTCCCACATTCCAGGTGAAATTTCCACCCCACCTTGGTTCTGCCCTCACAAAGCCATCAGAAACTAGAAGTGCGGGGCGCCTGGGTGGCTCAGTGGGTTAAGCCTCTGCCTTCGGCTCAGGTCATGATCTCAGGGTCCTGGGATTGAGCCCCGCATCAGGCTTTCTGCTCGGCAGGGAGCCTGCTTCCCCCTCTCTCACTGCCTGACTCTCTGCCTACTTGTGATCTCTCTCTCTCTCTAATAAATAAATAAAATCTTTTAAAAAAAAAAAGAAAAGAAAACTTGAAGTACAAGAAGAGTGGATGTGAGAATATGTCACACTAAAGCAGACATGAGCAGTTAAAAGCCAATGAGGACGAAAATGGAATACCCAAGGCGGGGTGGGGATAGGAACAACCCAAAACAGGCAACAGATTCTTTAGCACCACCTTTCAAGGCACGAGGGTAATTACTTTCTCTTAAATATCATGGCACACCTCTGCTCAAGAACCATGCAATGGCTTCCCAGGGTCTACATCGCATAATCCACTCGAAATTCCTCCCCCGGAGCATCCAGGTTCTCCAACAACCTTGTTCCATTAAGCTGAGCCAAGTTGCCTTTCTCTATCAGCAAGCACAAACCCTTTCCTCTAGTTGGGCCTTCATTCCTCATATCCACTGGCTCTGACTTATGTTTTTGTCCTTCCCAAGGTGCCCCGTCCATAAGGAGAATGCCACCCAGGACCCTGTACTTCCGTAAAGCCTTTCCCAACTTCTGCAAGTGTTGTTGATCCATTCCTCTCCCTGCTGACATTCCAAATGCTCATAATCTTCATTCAACCACCTGATGTTGTGGGGTTTCAACTTGGCAAGCCTAGTCTTCCCGGGCTAGAAAATCTGCTTTCTGAGGGCAGAAGGACCTTGCCCAGTAGGTAACCCTATCACCTCTACCTTAGGGAGGGGCACAAATACTGTTTGCTCTTAATTTAATTCAATCTGGTTTGCAGAAGAAATACAAAGCAAGGCTACTTTCAATCCTCAATTGTCATAAGGGGTTTTTAAGCACGAGAACTCATCCCTATGAATGACAAAGCACATTCTGATCCGTTCGGATAGTTGAAGGCATACTCGATATTATCAATTCACGGGGAAAGTTTATGATGTTTGTCTTTTTGTTCCTTTCTGACATTTTGAAAATTCCTTTCGGAGCTAAAATCATAGCACTGAATTTTAACCAAGACATGAAAATATTAATGTTTATGTCTGCCGTGACCTCCAAGGGCAAAAATACCTTATGTTTTCAGAGCTTATTTAATTTTAAGGGCCAAACGAGTAGGTCAGATGACCTGTACAGTTGGCGGTCATGGGACAGGGCAAAAAGCTGATTCAATTGATAAATTGCTCTTCTCAGGCTAAACTTGAATTCACTAAACAAGATCATTCCAATACTGCACCCTGCATGTGTATAGGGTTTGCTAATTATGCAGGGACAATATGTAATGCCTGACGTCTGGATGAAGGGTTAAAACATTGATATCCACCCATCCCTTCTATGGAAATACCTTCTCTCTCCTTTCCTTCCTCCCCTGGGGTTTTACTCCCTGGAGCCTGAAACTAGCATTCAGAGGCAGTGCCCCAGGCCGCAGCCCCAGAGGCTAGCAAGCTGCTTAGCACTAAAAGGGCTTCTATGTTCCTTAGGGACCTGGACCGGACTGGACCGTTGTTGAAAACACTTGGTGGAAAACATTTGGAGAAAATGCTCCCAGTGGAAAGAAGGGTGTCATTCAATTGTACACTGAAGAATAAATTGAGTCAAGGAAACTATTTTGGTTTGGGGCTGTGCCTCTACCTAAGACACATGTACCCCCTAACATTTGGATGAAGATTGGGGATTTCAGTCAAATATTCAGACGTTTCCGGAGCTGGCCGGGGGCAGGTAGGGGGTTTGTGTGCAGGGTGTCCTGTGCTACCCTAGGTACTCTGGCCAGCGAGCAGAGCCTGGAAGACCAGCTGTGATTGTAGAGACTATGGTTTGCACCGGCAAAGTCACACCCTTGAGGCTGGGTGGGAGGCTCCGTTCTCCTCTTCCTGAGGGCCTCAGCCCAGGGCCTGGCCTATGCAACGGAACTGCCTTTATACAGGTTTAACTCCCAAATAAACACTACATTCTAATCATTAAACTTAATTTTAGAAATGGGTTTAATTTCAATTTCCTGGGCTTTTTATTTTCTCTTTCTCCAACAATCCAATCTTAGAGGTACAATGCAGATGGGGTCAAAGTTTATCTGCAGTTAGCCTAACTGGTGCATTTAACAATCACCAAAATGCCACACGACATACAGTTTTGAGAAGTTTTTAAGAAAACTTGCATTAGGGCATTAAAAAAATCAATGACACAGAAAACGAGGTTAAATAATTTTCTCCTCTATCAGTAGGACACAGACTTTTGCTAATTTCTTGGTGTTAAATTCTACATTAGGGATGCCTGGGTGGCTCAGTCTGTTAAGCCGCTGCCTTCGGTTCAGGTCATGATCCCAGGGTCCTGGGATGGAGTCCCATGTTGGGCTCCTTGCTCAACGGGGAGCCTGCTTCTCCCTCTGCCTCTGCCTGCCTCTCTGCCTGCTTGTGCTCTCTCTGACAAATAAATAAATAAATAAAATCTTAAAAAAAAAATTCTACATTAAATTCTTCCCCTGTGATGTTTGGCACTTCACTGAGGTCAGAGAACAGAAGAGAGAAGAAAATCAATACTACTGGAGAGAGTATGTTACAGAATGAACTAAATATTAACTCCATTTGTGAAAAACAGGAGTAAGAACAAGGTTAATGCCAGGGAAATTATAGCAAACTAAGAGTTACAACTTTAAAATTCACAATAAAAATTTATTGCAAGTTTGTATACACATCTCTTCTTGAATTAGTGCATCTTGGATTTACTTAGAACTCTCTGGAATTTCAAAACTTGTGCTTTTAATACATTTTTTTGGGGGGGGGGGTCTGGAGAATTTTTCACTGTTCTCTATCTCCTTAAATGTCACATAAATTTTTAAAAAATCATGAGGAAGAAGGGAGTTTTTTTTTTTTTTATAAATATAAGGAAACTGATATCTGAAACATGGGGATAATTTAATTTTGAATACATACATTGAAAAACCTCAAAATTCATTGTTCATAAAAATGTCTGTAGTAATTTAGAGGTGGGAGGTTTCATCGAATTTTACAGGTGGATAAATGGAGGCACAAAGCCGTTAAGGTATTTACCTAAAGTCACCTAGTGAGAGAATTAAAACTGAGATCTACCAGTTGTACTCCTTAGAATTTTTCTTCTTCTTTTCCTTTTTTTTTTAAATCATAAGCATGTTCTAAGATTGAATGGAATAATAAATCAGAGTGCCTCATTCGCTATATATTCATGAGAAGTGTAACTGCTTCTTACTATCCTCAGAAATCCGTCCATAGCATATTAAGTACACTAGAGAATCATACCAGCGAAAATCAAATTGATTTTAAAACTTCTATACATATAACAAGATGCAGCCACGCTCAGAGTCCAATGGCGCTGGTGTTTCTACAATGAAATGTATTGAAATCGGGGGATGACTCCACTTCCATGATTTCCTTGACCTGCCATAGCTTTGAGCTGTCTCACCAGCTTACCCCACTGCATTCAATTTCAAATCACTTAATTCCACTAAAGTTATTCAAAACGGATATGCAAAACCTTACTCTGGGATTGCAAGCAAAATGCTGTCATTTATATTTTTCAGTAGGTAATATTTTGACCAAACTACCAACCCCCCTAACCTATATTACTTGGTTTTAAGCCATGGGTCTAATTTTAAAGGACCTATGGATAAAAGTTCTAAGTCTACTGAGGAATTTTGGCTGCTTAAAAACTTCATGTTTGGTCCTTCTAATTATATAGAAATAGAATATCCACTATGTGTAAGGGTAATGACCATTAACAGGGAGGTTCTTAAAAAATCATTTAAGGATACCATCCTTTAGGGGCACTTGGGTGGCTCAGTGGGTTAAAGCCTCTGCCTTCAGCTCAGGTCAGGGCCAGGATCGAGCCCCACATTGGGCTCTCTGATCAGCAGAGAGCCTGTTTCTCCCTCTCTCTCTGCTTGTCTCTATGCCTACTTGTGATCTCTGTCTGTCAAATAAATAAACAAAATCTTAAAAAAAAAAAAAAAGATAACATCCTTTAGATTCCTGAAAAGTAATAGTTACTAATGAGGCTGAAAGGTTGAAGGAAAACTAAATTTAATTAAAATGATGAGCTAAAAAAGAAAATAAACTGGAAATAAGTATTGTTGCTAAACTGAATTTGTATTGGGAAACAATTGAAGTATCTATATTTTAAAGATATGTCTATAACCTTATGTGTTTTGAGAAAGGACATAGAAATTTCTTGATAAACTGCATTTATCATGGCCACGGGAGTAAAAAATTCATATCAAAATAAAAAACTGCATCCTGACTTATTAGGTAGTTTGAAAAGACATTTTATTCTTCTATGTTATACTGCATGTGTACTGACATAAAATACTGGTATTTTCCAATAATAATGATTGGATTAAACACTGACTAAAGGAACACACGGTTCCATAAACCTTATCTGACCATATGTTTTGCAGACCATTATTATAGGCTCATACAGCATTACAGCTTATCTTTCTTCCTCTCTTGATTGGAAGCAACCGGAGGGCACAGAATAGTATAGATTCTACCTCTGAATCCCCAGTGCCTAGCAAAGTATCTCGCACAGGGTAGGCATTTGGATATTTTTGGAGTCATTGAGTAAATAAATAAATGAATGTGATCACGTAGATGTGGAAGTTAACAGTTGTCGCATGGGAAGAACTACGCCTCCATTCACAGTCACGGTGTTTTGGATAAAACATTCTACTCCTACCGCTCCAAAGCAGCTAATCACAGGCCTTCATAATTTCATTGGCTCTTCTGGATTTTTGATGCTTTGTTAAATGAATAATTTCTTGGAGTCTGACCACAAGTAAATATATTAATACCAAAACCTAGGTCAAGCGAGTGCCCACTCTGGGATATTTCTCAAATACGAATTTTAATACAAAGACCATGAGCTAATCGTCCCTGCCAGACAGGAGAGCTGAAGTCCCACAACAACCCAAAGTCCTGAACATTTTTGGTGTTTAAAACATCATCTCCATATGCTCAGCAAAAGAACCATAAGGATGAAATTCTTGTGACCCAAGATTCCAAGATAAATTTAACAAAATGAACATTTGTTCATTTCAATAATATCTGTCATCCTTTCCATGTCCCACCTACTCCCATTCAATACAGAATAATCATATAACTTAACCTACTACCTACACATTCTTCTGAATAATGTGAGAATAAAATTGTAATATGGAAAATCAATGTGGAGCAAGTTTCTCCTGGAATCTCTATCAAATTAATTATTGCGAGGAAGGGACTAGTAATATATCAATAGTATGACTAGGTATTATTACCAACATAACTATTGACTGTACTACACTGAGCTCTAGGTACTGTGGAATTTTTATGTGAACACTGATCCTGACTATACTTTTCCTTACTTCCTTTTGGCGTTTGTTTTTGTCTCAATATCCAACAACAGTGGATTCCGTAGTTTCTATCCATGCTGGCTCCCATTCTTAGAGTTCTGATGGCTTTTCAGGCTTTACTGAACTTACTAAGCATGGGGGAACCAAACCACTTCCAAGGATAGGAAGAACATGTTTTCAGATGCAACCAGCCCAGCCATCCAAATCAAAGGAAGATGGAGAAATTCAGTTTCTAACAGATCTACACAGACTATTAATATACATGAAGAGAACATAACTGTGTGAAGGAATCAGTATGTTCTGATACCTTAAGATTTCTGATGGGTATGCACATTTGTTAAAATGTTAATTTTTGAAAATTTTATAAAAAATATGAATACTAGGGGCGCCTGGGTGGCTCAGTGGGTTAAGCCTCTGCCTTCGGCTCTGGTCATGATCCCAGGGTCCTGGGATTGAGCCCCGCATTGGGCTCTCTGCTCAGCAGGGAGACTGCTTCCCCCTCTCTCTCTGCCTGCCTCTCTGCCTACTTGTGATCTCTGTCTGTCAAATAAATAAATAAAATCTTAAAAAAAGATACGAATACTAGCTGTTAAGGGTGATGCAGAAAATTAAAGTTCCTAAGGTGAAATTATTTCAGTTTGCGGAATTTGGATTTTCTCATTCAATCTATTGAAACTCCTTTAAATGTAACAATGTAAACGTCAAACTATCTCATAGTTTTGTTCAAATCACTACTACCTCTTGAAAAGCTATGCACATTTCACATCTTTTATAGACTATTTTACAAAATTTTTTATTTTTATTTCTTCCAAAATTTGCACCCGAATAGAGTAACAGCTCAGCACAAGCAGACTTACAAGGATTTATGATTTAGCTAAATGGAGTGTAAGGTCTGGTGTGAATTATTCTCTAAATGTGTTATTTTATACAAAATGCATGTACACTATAATTTGAGCTTTAATATCATCAACAGCCAACTCCAATATAAAATCTTCTGAATTCAACTCTAAAATTAATGCATGCAAATTACAGAGTACTAATTTTAACAAGCACCACTAAATTAAAACCTGTCTTAAGATTAGTAAAACAGAAGTGGGGTCCACGTCCTGCCTCTGAATGGATTACATGATTAAACAATACAGTCACAGCTACATGAAAGTTGTTTTCTTACTTTATTGGACTTCAAGCTTCATGGGGCCTCCTTGCAAAATGAGGTCATATGTAAAATGAAACAAAACCAAATAAAATCCTCTCTCACGGAGTAAGTTACTGATGGTGCCACCAGGATGTGACACAACTTTTTAGCTCTGAGTTTGGCGGATTTGGGTAGAGGGGTAGGAGAATTATCTAAGCACTCTCTGCTCGTCCAGCACAGACCCAGCACAGGCCTCCCTCCACTTCTGCTGGTGAAACAGCCAGAGTTAATTTGCATTCACCAGAGTACACATAGACTTCCATCTGCGGTTTCCAGGCATGGGAGAAATTGGGCTACTTTTAAATCTATTTTTAGCTATACAGAGCCGCTAAATAGCATTTGATCTGGGGCTGAGGAATGTTGCTAAAATTGTTTTTTCATATTCATGAATGTGTTGTTTCCAGTGGCTATTAATTTCTACACATATCAAACAAACAAAAGCAATTGACTACCCAGAAATGTCTGGGAAATGGCTAGATATTACAGAATCAATCGAACAGAATTAGAAACCTTTTCTTGTGTGTATGTGCAAACCCATTAGAAATTCCTTGGTAGCAATCCTTTTCATTTCAGACCTCAATTTTGTGAACCATCACTAGAGGAAGGGGGTAGTTTCTGGGCAAATGTCATTGCCTTTGTGACTTTACATTGTACCCCTCAGATTGTAACAGAAAAAAGTCCACATTCAACGACGGTATCGTATTAGACACTTAAGAGAAAATTTGTGAAAGGTAATTTTATGAATTTTCAAAGGGTGCAAGCTTTAATGTATTGAAGTGATAATAATAATTAAAAAAAAAACACCAAAAATGTGCTAACAAACAGGTAAAACCAGCATGCACAAAAAGGCAACACCATGTATTTTATGTGGACTTGATGTGACCACAAACAAATGATACACTACGGAATGATTCTTAGTAACTCCTTAGCACAGCCAACCAGACTAGAATGTTGATCAATATTTATAGAATATATTCGTGAAATAATTTGGAAATAGCTGATGATCTAGAAAGCTTTCTTCCCACTATATAGAAAGCTAAGTTTTTCACTAAAATAGGTATTTGCCTTTTGCCATTTAAAATATTAAGGAGTTTCTTACAAGAAAATAAAAACAAAGGTTTGGAGACCC
>NW_022631011.1:842231-949731 GCF_010015895.1 Lontra canadensis | reverse complement strand
GAGCCGCCGGGGTCACCCAGTTTCCCGTCCTCCTGAAGCAGCCTGGAGGAGTTCAGGGCGAGTGGGAAAGCGCCCGGCGCGGCCGGAGCGCGGTCCCGGCTGCTCCCCTTCTCTGACAGCCCTCGGCCCTGGAGGTACCGGCCGCCCCCGACTAAGGGGTCAGCTAGCAGGACTCCCGTCTCCTCGTCTTCCTCCTCCTCCTCGTCAGGGTCTCGACCTTCCTCCTCCTCTTCTTCTCCCTCGGGGGGTTTGTGGCCCTCCACGTCCACCTCCTGCTCTTCTTCCTCGTCCTCCTCGTCCTCGGAGCTGTCCTCGCTGGGGTAGCTGCAGCTGGTGCCCCCGGGGGACAGAAGGCCTCGGTGGTGCGGCTGCAGGGCCAGCGGGGGCGGCGGGGGCGGGGGCGGCGGCGGGGCCGGGTGGTGGCGCTCAGAACCCGGCTCGTCGGGCTGCGGGGGCAGTAGCAGCAACGGTGACGGTGGCTGCTGGGAATGATGGTGGTGGTGGTGGTGCGGGTGGTGATGGTGGTGGTGGTGATGCGCTTGGGCCGAGTGTGGCGCTCCCGCTGACGCCCCGTGCAGCTTAGCCAGGCTCTCAGCGTCGTCCTTGCCGCCCACCGGCCGGAAGGCGCTCGAATGGTGGTAACTGCCTCCGCCCGCTTTGCGGCCCTCCAAGAGGTGCGGATGGTGGGGTGCGGGCACTCGGGCTCCCGGGGGGCCCGCTCCAGTGGCCGCGGCGCCTGCACCGGACACGGCGCCAGGGTCGGCCGGCGGCGTGGAGCCCGCGCTGCAGTCCCCACCGCTACCGCCCGGGGGCGACTCGAAGAGAGTGTCGCGGGGGCCCGTGCCCCCAGCAGGAGGCGGAGGGCCGGAGCCCGGGCCGTTGGCTACCACCGGAGGCGGCTGACCCGGCGGGGGCGCAGCGTCTGCGCTCCCACCCGCGCCGCCGGGCTCGGCCAGGTCCAGGAAGGCCTGGCGCAGCAGGGCCGGGCTTTCTCCAAGCGCGCAGCCGAGCGCGGAGGGCGGCTGGGGCGGGGGCTGTAGGTAGGTGGGCACTGGAAGCCCCCCTGGGGTCCGCGGAGGCCAGAACATGCAGAAGGGAGGGTAGAAAGCGTCCTTGCGGCCCGCGGGCCAGAAGAGGCCAGACAGGCCGGCCTTCGGAGCCGCGCCCGCACCGCCCGCGCCCCCCAGGGCCTCGGCCGCGGCGCCCGCGTCCTCCTTCTTGTGGCACAAGCCGAAGGCGGCGGCTGCGGCCGGGAAGGTGTAGGGATGCGGGAAGAGTCCCCCGCAGCCCGGGAACTTCTGCAGCACGCCCCCGAAAGAGCCCTTGCTGGGCACCGGAATGACTGGGTAGCTGCGCGGGCCTTTGGCGCCAGCCGCCGCGCCCGCGCCGGCGCCAACGCTGGTCACGCAGCCGCCCCCGGCGCCGCCCCCTCCCGCCCCTGCGCCGCCAGAGGCCGCGGCCACCGAGAGGCTGGCGGCGGCGGCCGAGAGGCTGGCTGCAGCCACGACGGCCGCCTCCTGCAGCGAGTCGTCGTCGTCGTCGAAGCGCGGCCGCTTGTGATGGGCGTGGGGCGCGCCGGCTAGCTCGGCCAGGGGTGGAGGCGGCGGCGGGGGCGGGGGCGCCCCCAGCAGGTGCGGACCCAGTAGTCCCCCGCCTCCAGCCACCGCAGCTGCCGCTGCCACAGCCGCCGCCTTGACAGAGCTGAGCGGGTGGCAGGCGGGGTGTGCGCCCGGCTGGGGCAGCGCGCGCTTTCGGCTGCCGCCGTTGAACATGGCCTTGACATCCTCCCAGGCGAAGACTAGCTCGTCCTGGGGACTCTTGTCAGTGAGCTTGAGATGACGGCGCCACGAGTTGAAGTTGGCTGCGTCTGGCTGCGTGTACTTGGCGTCGGGCGTACGGTGCGAGTGGAAGATGAACTTGTTGGGTGAGAAGTACATGTTGCAGTAGCTGCATTTGATGCACTTGGCGCGGGAGCTGTTGTAGCGCGCGGGAATGAAGCTACCGCGGCAGCCCCAAGCGCACTCGTGAGACACGTCGAAGGCGAAGTTGTCGGGCAGCTTGGGGGGCCTGTTTTCGCCTAGGAACGACTTGCACAAGCGCTCCGCTTCTCGCTTGGTGATCATCCCGCAGCGGCGCGATGAGATAGGCATGGCTCCCGCGCGCCGCAGGATCTCCAGCTGCACCGGCGTGCACTGCACGCACGTGATGCCCAGCGCCACACGACGGTTGTGGATCTCGTTGTAGCTGAAGTTCTTGAGGAGAGTGTTGGAGATCTGTGCCAAGCATAGGCGCTCCTGCCCGTCGATCACCAACGACACGATGGGAATGCCGTAGAGGATCACCTGGCCCACCTGGTTGGGTTTGAGGTTGGCGTGGCCTGGCCGCGGCTGGCTCAGCGCGTCGGGCTGGAAGGCGCTCGACGGCGATGCCAGCAGGATGTCGTTGGGCCCCGGTAGCGGGCTGGAAGCCATTTCCTCCGCCGCGGAAGCCTGGGCCCAGCCCTCCGGGTCTGTCTTGGAGACTGGAATGGAAAGGAGAAAGCGTTGACTAGAGCCTTTTCAGTCTAAAACAGAGGGATGTGTTGACTTGCTAACTAAAGAATTATAATGACTCCCTTGCTCTGGTTAAGACAAGATTAGCGCTGGGCAAAGGGACCAAGTTTCAGACACAGAGGTCATCCCTCTTAGTTGTCTTCAAGGTTGTTCTTTGGAAATGCAGGGGTTGGGAAGTACTTTTCTTCTATTCTAAACATCCAAAGTAACTTAACTGTGGATTTTTAAAAAATACAATCAATTCCTAAGAAACTCAAAAACATATCCCCGATTTATAGAAGCTATTAGAATGAAATGGCATACCTGCTAAAATTATAGAAAACTGGGGGTTGGTCATCAAAACCCCAATTTAAAAAGACCATTTAGATTTGCTTAAAAATAGATTGATTTTGGTTAAAAAAATAAATCCAAACCTTTAAAAAAGTGATTTTTTTTTGTGGTACTCGTGGTTTCCATGAGGGGAAATGCACTACTGCTCAAGACACAACTTATTAAAACAAAACGAAATCCCTCCTTCCCCATCTTTGCCATTAGATAATTTGATACTGTAACTAGAATTTTTTTTGAAAGATAGGAAAATGTACAAAGCCTTATGCATGATTGCACCAAAACAGGCCATCTTACTTTCAATCTTTCAAAAGCCACTTGCTGAACTCAGTCGTTCTGGTTCCAGAGATACAGTTTCAGAGGATGAAGTTGTAGATGTGTAGGCATTGAACAACTGTTTTCTGTCATTTCATGACAATGAACAAATAAGCAGAGGTGATTTTGTGAAAGCCCAGAAACCGTGTAAATAAACTAACAATTTGTGGATCATTACTGGCGGGCTTTAAAAAACCAATTTAGTCGTGAGATGAACAACTTTCTGTGACACTTCTTTTTCTGATCTAGGTAGATATCTCTGTATCTGTAAGAGGGAAAAACTGACCCATGGTTTAGATAATTCGTGGACCAGGTAATCCGTGGGAGTGTTGAAAGCAGAAGCCCGGGGTGGGGCCTGCGGTAAAATTTCTATCATCTTTGGTCATTGGGATACCATAAAACGGGGAAATATCCAGTAAATTGAAAACACACAAAAAGCAAGCGAAAGAAATCTTTGCGATAAACGCTGCTAAATAAAAACCAACAAAGTTGTTCATTCCCTAGGAAGACAAGACAGTGACTTTTCCACAGCTACATGTCATGTGGGGTGCCCCTGCGACCACTACCTTTTGCCCTGATAAATCACCAATGGCCGGAAGCATTGCCACTCCTGGCCAAGTACACTGGAGTTTGCTATACAGCGATTTCAGAGGATATACTATCTTACCCTTTTACCCAAATTGCCATGTCCTTGCCATCTCTGGGCCCCTGCGACATCTATCCTGATGCCTTTGCCCTGCTGCCCCCTGGATCCTCAGCTCTCATTACCTTCCGCGGCCTCCAGGAAGGCTGAACAAACCTCGACGCCATCAAACGAGACGAGAGCCCGGCTTGTCACTTCGGATGGATCAGAGACAATTTTTTCAGGGGACAGGGCGTTAAATGGCAGTTCAAGGCGCAGTGTGATACCTGGGCCTAACAAAACCGGCCCTAGCTTCACCGAATGGTCCTTCAATGCCCATTTCCCTCCCAAACAGGGTTCTCGGGATCTTAATAAGACCCTGGGATAACGGGAACTGTCGCCGCGGAGCAACGGCGCTCTGCGGGCCCGGCCCTGGCGGAGAGCTGGCTTTACGTTCGAGACCCGCAACCTTAGCAGCTGTAGACTGGGCAGGGTGCCTCCTCCTGGGTGTCCGCCACTGTCACCCCAAACCCTCCCAGAAACTCCTGTAAGAGCAGAGACAGAAATAAGAGGGTTGAGGTTGGGGGGGGGGGGCGGTTAAAGCGGGTGGGGGGAGAGGGGACAAAAGTTAGTTGACCTGAGAAGGGAAGCTGGCGAACTTGCCTGTCCGACTCAGGAGCCAGCGACCCCCAACTTAACTCCCCTGGCTCGCAGAGCAGCCGCCACCGCAGCCCGCCGCTGCCCCTCAGCGTAACCTGGAACACCCCGCCGCTGGGACGCTCAACTGTGTGCGGAGGCAGGGCCGGCGGGTTCAGCAGTACCTGGTAACCCTTAGGTGTCTTTACGCGCGTGGCTGCCGGCCCATCTTCCGAGGGCGCTCGGAGGCGAAGCATCCAAGCGGGTCCTCGATTCCAGCGGGCGGGACTCCGGAGGGCTCCGTGTGAAGATCCTGGCGCTCGTCGGCGCTAATGGCGCTCGAACCCGGGCCCGGGGAGAACGACAGCCTGAATTGTGGCGGAGCGTCCCCTCGACCGCAGAAAGTGTGGACGCGCGGAAACCCGCGGCAGGCGAGCCCCAGGTGGAGCGCAGTCTGACAGCGCCTTTCTCTGTCTCTGAACTCCTGTCGGACCGAGGGGACGCCACCCAGCGGGCAAGGTGACGTCACCGTCTCCCTGACACTCCACATTAAAGGGCTGGCATGTTACAGGGTGGGAGGGGGGAGGAAAAGCGAGATCGAGCCACATCGAGATCCTTTCTCAGCAGGCAAGAAAGCTAACACCTAACCAACCCTCAGCTGACAATAACCTCTCCAACCCCAGAGCAAAAAACGCAGCCAATAGTGCCGTAGCAGCAGATCTGATTTAGGAGTGGAGAGTCGAACAGTCTGCGTGCATCCTGGGGACCTGGATCCTGGAGGCCCCGGATTGTAGAAGGACGTCTCTAAATTGACTGTATCCCTGCCCGTTGCTGTCCCCTCCCCTTATTTCTATGAGTCCCCCTCCTTCGTGAATGATTCCTCTGGTACACAGTGCAAACCAGCAGCCTCACTGTACCTCCGAAGACAGAGAAACCACAGTCAGCTGGAGAATGGATTAACTTCATCTCCTCTTTTGAAACACTGTGAAATGAGAAAAAGGGGAGAAGTTCTGTGTGGGGTTCCCAGTCTAGAAACTTGGAAGGAAGCATGAAGAGTGTCCTTGCTTTTGAATATACGTTTGCTTTTTAGGACAAGATACAGAAGGTCATTGCAACATTTTCTATTTTAGAAAGTGTACAGTTAAGTAAGGACCCCAGTGAGTGTGTGTGTGTACTCATCTATCAACTTCATTCAGAATAGTTCTCTAACCTATTTTATAAGACCCATGCAGGCCACCTCAGTGTAAGGAAAAGGCGAGTCCGGAAAGCAAGGAGGCCCCCAAATCTGACCCACATTGAGCAAGTTACCATTTCTCCCAGAAATGTAGAGTCCTCCAGGAATGTAGGATCATACATAAAGTATGTAGGACCATACATAAAGTAAAATAAAATAAAATAAAAGCAGCCGGGATGAGAAAGAACCCTTCCCCATGGCTTCCCCAAGGTGAGACATACTCTAAGATATAGTGAAGTGTCAGTATATTGTCTCTTAACTGATCAGGTGTCAGGAGTCAAAATGACTATCCCTAGTTTATCAAGAAGGGAAAAAGCTATCTATTTGCAGGATACCGGCAGGGGTCGGGATTGGGAATCGTCAAAGTTTTTCCTTTAGTATCATAACTGCCTGGTAAACACACAGGCTTAGAATTAGGCCGTCACATTGCAGAAGTGATCAAGCAACCTTTACTAGCCAGGAATCGGGAAGTCCAAGCAGACGCGGTCATAGAGCATTGACAACGAACCACCCTAAGTACAGAAGGGAAAATGAGCAATTTTAACACTACCAAAAGTCAAGAAAACCAGAGTGGGTCAAACAGAAAAGTGAGAGACGTAGGATTTGTGGCTGTCTTAAATCAAAATGCCAAAAACCAGTTTCAGAGTTATGAAAACTTTGACTTTTGGGGGACATAAGTTTCAAATGGCAGTGAAATAACTTTTTGCCCATTTCCTAGTTTCTAAAGGCATTACCTGCACCAATTAGGCTCTGTCCAAAGGAGCTGAAGTCACTGGAGTGCTCCCTCCCAATTGCCTCCCAAGCCTCCACTTTTTTTTTTTTTTAATTTATTTAACAGAGATCACAAGTAGGCAAAGAGGCAGACAGGGAGAGAGGAGGAAGCAGGCTCCCCACCAAGCAGAAAGCCCTATGCAGCTCGATCCCAGGACCCTGAGACCATGATGAGAGCTGAAGGCAGAGGCTTTAACCCACTGAGGCACCCAGGCGCCCCCCAAGCCTCCCATTCTTCTTCTTCTTCTTCTTTTTATGAACATATAATGTATTTTTATCCCCAGGGGTACAGGTCTGTGAATCGCCAGGTTTACACACTTCACAGCACTCACCGTAGCACATACCTTCCCCAATGTCAAGCCTCCCATTCTTAAAAACAAAGAAAGAAAGAAAGAAAGAAAAGAAAACACATTTTGTGCCTCCCCAGCCCCTTAGCCAAAAGCGTGTCATGGTCATTCACAAATCTTTTCCCTCCTAAGGCTGAAGGCCTTGTGCTCTTCTGAAGGTTCCGGAGCCAGGCCTCTTTTTTCCTACATTTCCTGTCCCCTCCCTGGGGTCAGGGTCTCCCACAAAGCAAGGTCTGGCTTGCTTACTATTCCTAGAGCCCAGACTGCTAGAAAGAAAATGTGTGCTGCTTGGAAAGGACACCTGACAATGGAGTGGATTTTAAGACTTGAAAATGGGGGGAGAAATGAAAAGTCATATCAACTCATTAATGTACCGCAAGGCACCATGGGATCTTCCCTTTCTTATGGAACTGTTCTCATCTTTGTCCCAACCCCCCAAACTCCTTTTCCTCTTACAGATCCCTATTTTGAAACATGTCTTAAAAAACATCTTTCCTCCAAAAGAGAAACAGGATAAATCTTTGTGTTTCCTTCCACCCCAGATTACCCAGAGGAGTGATTCCACACTCAATGGTACCTCTAGCCACCTCCTTCCCTGAATTTTAAACACAAACATTTGTACCTTATTTTGGGGGCTTACTGCCAAACAAGTCTTTTCTTTTAATGAAGTAACATTTCACTGAAAAGGGAAATGTGTGATGTTAGGTTAAGTACATTTACAAATAATTCTAAGACAGTGCAAAATTTTATTCCCCCAATGAGTCTGGGTTCCTGTTTGGGCTGTCAGACCAATTATATTTTTGGAAGGTGAAGGTGGAGAACAGTTGTTCAAAGCCAGACTCCATGTTTCAGAGAATCCGCAGCTGGACTGCGAAATTACATTTTGTTTACATGTTTAGAGTCTGTAAGCAACTTTTTGCCACCCACAGTGTCTCTGACTTTTTGCCTTCTGCTTAGTTTGAACAAGTCTCCTAGTGGTCCTCCACTGCCCTTCCGTTTTCCTCTCTTGGGCCAGGGGTGCCTGATTCTTGTCTGGGACCCTGGCAGGCTCAGGGAGGAGCCGGCGGTGGTGGGAGGCGGCAGGTCTGGCTGAGTTAATCAATGCTTTCCTATTCGAGCTGACATGCATTTTACACGTCGGGACTCTCCTCAGCCGGCTAATTGATTCAAATTGTTTTATTGGTTAAACTGGTGTCACCCGTTTGCATGATGTATCACCACACAGAGAAGAGCATTTCCATTCTCATCTCCGTTCCGGGCGGCTGCGGTTCACCCAGGCCAGGGACAGGTAAAGGAGCCCAGACACCGGACCCAAAGGAAAACCGCAAACCGAGCTGGCCCTCTCGGAACTGGAGAGGCGACGCCTGGATGCAGGCTCACGGGGCCGGCGCGGCAGCCTGGAAGGTGGTTTCCAGCTGCAGCTTTTAACAATTGGTTGAAGCGAACCCAAACCTGACCGGGGAGTCCTCCACTTTGGACGCAGTCTGTTTCCGAGCTGCGGCCGGCGGGGGACCCTGCGGGTTCGATCCCAAGGCCAAAGCAGGGGCAGGAGCTGTTCGCGGTGCTGACGCGAATTTACCGCTCAGAGGCGTAGCAGATCCTATTGCATCCAAAGCCCTCCCGGAAGAAGGCTCCCGTCCTGTAACCATCAGAGTCCTAGGTTAGGCTCCGGGCTCGACATTGGCTTTGAAGACTTAAACGGCAGGCAGGGTGGGGGCACAGAAACATATTCCCTATTTCTGCCACACCTGTCCCATCTCCATGGATAGTATTTGCCTTGACCCACAAGGAAGATAAAGGTCTTAATACAAATTCATTACAATTACAAATACCATATATTTTCTCTTCTCCAGCTCCCAGGTTTGGTATTGGAGAACTCATGACAGTTACAGATAAAAGAAACGTTTTCTATCCCTCGCATTCCTTCCCTCTTACCCCATTCTAAACTCTTAAGCGGAAATAGTACTGCTTCGGTGTCCCTGACATTGGTATTTCTGCATCAGGTAGGGCATTGATATTTGTTCCAAATCTGCAAAAGGAGTCTCACATGGCCCAGAAGGAAACTGGAAGATTGGCAGAACTGGAAGGGACACAAGAATTCTGGAGTATCAGAATGTATGGAAGATTCAGTCAGATAAAATGATATAAATATCTCTTTGATCACTTAGTAGCTATGGAATTTTGCTTTTATGCCTAACCTCCCTAAGCCCCAATTTCTTCATCTTCAAAATGAGAAGATTGATATGTAACTCACAGGGATGTTTGAGAATTAAATAAGGTAATATATATAAAGTGTTTGGCGCACAGTAGTTATTTAATATATGGTAGTACCTTCCTCAGAGGATGAGGCCTGTACTATTGCAAGATAATATTAGAAACATTCAACAGTCCCAGAATAAAAGACATCAATGGCATTTTAGCTTAGTGGTGAGCAGAGAGGGAGCCAAGATCCTTGGAGGAACCTTAGTCTCTTTCATCAGAACTTTATTGTGCCCCTAATTGGTCTAGTGTTTATTTTGTGTAAGGTAGCCAGAACTACTGCTAGTGTTTGCTTAGCCCATTTAAAATACGTTGATAACAAAAATTACCAATGAAAATGACCATAATGATAATTATTGCTGATAAACCCTGGTTCCCACTTTCCATCCAAAGGAGCTTTCTGCAGCCTGGCAAGCACAGCTCAGAATCCCTGGCTTTTCCTCCATTGCTCTAGCTGGAGTTACATGAAGCAAACCAAGGATCAGGAGCAAACTAAAGACTCATCCATGATGGCAGTCACGGAAGAAATGAAAAAAAAAAAAAAAAGCCTCTGAGCATTCTGAGGCTGGCTCTTGTTCTTTGAGCCTTCTCCAAAATATTGTCTATAAACAAGGGCCTTTTCCCCTGGGGCCAGGGAGGGCTGAGAGAAGTGCAGTGGGAGCACAAACATAAAAACCTAAACCACAACTGGGGAAAGGAAGGGAAAATGAACACATTTGCACCTGTATCCCTGCCCTGGTGATCTCTTGAGATCCTTGTGCACCAATGACTATGGAAATCAGTGAGAGTCCTTATCCTTCATACAAACAACTGTAAGAAATAGACTGTAGGAGAACAAACCAAGACTTAATTCTCCTTAATCACCGGAAATCATTCTCACAAGAAAATTTGCCCTTGGGTAAGTGGCAGAGAAGGCTCTTACCTTACTGGTTTACAGAGGCCAGAGACTAATGGGAGCATTTGTTATTGAACTTTCTTTTTTATAACAAAGAATTCACATTTCTTCACAAATCCTCACAAACTTGTAAACACGGCAAGGTACACACATGTGCACATAATTTACACGAAGTAATAAAATATGGAATGGAACATGTCCTTGGTGTAGTTGGTGGTTTTTTAGCAAATATTACTTGACCGAAATAAAATTCAAAGGCACACAAAATACCTGAGGACACACATACGTCCATGAATACATGTTCCTTGAACACACCTGTGAATGTGCATCAAAGAGGGACTCTAGCACAAGGAATCGCCTACTAGGCTCTCTCCCTTCCTTTTCTTCTTTCTCTCTCTGTGCATGCATACACACATGTACCCGCCCCTTCCACTTCCCTCCTCCTCATATTAGCAAGGAGGGGGTCTTTTGAAATGGAGGTGGTCCCAGCTGGAAAACCCCAGAGCTCATTTAGATCACATCACTTCAGGCTTTTGTCTCTGCTCCTGAATAACCTAGGTCGCTACAACAAAAGGATAGGCATCTACATGGAGTTTTCATTGGCAAAGATGCGTCTCAAAGATACTGCTATAATAATGAATAACGAGGCAAGATGCTTGCCTTTTTTGATTGCCACTCCTAAAGAAGGGAGAGGAGAAATGGGGGAGAAAAAGAAGGGAGAAAGTGGAACAAGAAATAGAGGCTGTGAGAGAGGAAAAACTAAGGCAAGTATTTGGGTGGATTTATGCAAAAGACTCTTTAATTGTAGGAAGACTCCAACTATCACCAAGAATAAGAAATGTGGTTTGGGGCCTTTTTTTTTTTTTTTTTAATAACTGTCTCTTTTGTTTCAAGGAAAATTTTTAAGAAAAAACTGAGACTGAAGAAGCATAAAGGGTGTGGAACAGGACCTTTTAAAGCTTGGAGAGGGGAGGCAGAGGAGTGGGTGTTGGGGGAGGGGGTATGTATTGTCTGTTGACATGTCACAGGAGAGAAAATGACATAGATACACATTTAACATCTTCCCAGCTGACACTGGTGGAAAGAACATTGGATTTTATTTCCTGGGGAAATGAAGGCATTTCCCTTCCTTTCCTGTTCTCTTTCCTTCCACCCCTCCCTGTTAGAAAATTTGCTACTTTGCCATTGAGCTTGATCCCATTAGCTAATACACTATTAAACTATCATGTGCTCTCTGGCTACCCAGTGATCATCATGCTTTCAGCGTTCCTCCTGCCTGCAGTCGTTAACTCAGTGGTAGCAAGAGGTGAAATTAGATATTAGCAAAATAAATCCCAGGAAAGAGGGGGGTAGAAATCTGAGCCATTGATTTTTTTTTCCCTTGAAAACATAGCAACCAGTGAACATTTACAGGCATTTTCTATTTTGTGT
Organism: Lontra canadensis; assembly: GCF_010015895.1. Classification (NCBI taxonomy): domain Eukaryota; kingdom Metazoa; phylum Chordata; class Mammalia; order Carnivora; family Mustelidae; genus Lontra; species Lontra canadensis. Next base: position 938,342 of record NW_022631011.1, on the reverse strand, counting down.
ATTAAAAAAAATATTTTTAACAAAAAAGGCTTTCTTCCTTGGGGTTAGGGGTTCAAAGTGAGAATAGCTAACCAGTCCCAAACTTTTTCAAGATGCGTTATGATACCATCGACAAACTCTTCATGTTGGCAAATAATTAAATTTTCCATCTTTTAGAACTGTGTAACCTTGGGTGTCTTAGAAACAAATTGTACAAACAAACCGCGGAGATGAGCACTGAGGGTTTCAGAGGAGATATAATGAACCAACTTTAATTACTAACTTGAAATTAAAAATGTAATATACAGATTTAAATTTATTTTCACCTAAATTGTGTATAAAATTATATGGCTTTTGCAGCCTAAGAAATGCTTTGTAACCAGCCACGCTACTAAAAAGTCTGAAGTAGTTTCCAAAACTGAGTTCCCAGACTCACACAGTAATAATGATACATTTATCATTACTGATGACCACCTACTGGGTAATTATTGCTTTGTTACTACTATTACAATCAAGAGATTTCTTTATTTACTGTTAACATTCACTTAAAACTGAATGTTAATGACTGTTTTGAATTCACCAAAGAGAGTTTTCTGTTATATTTCAGAAGTACTTATGTTCTGGTTCAGAAATGGAAAACCATATTATAACAGAGTGGAAGGCTGGGTGAACATTTGGCTCTCACCCTCTCTTGAGAAAGAAAACAGCATTCTGAGGAATTCTGGAGCAAAATTTTCCAGCTCAGAGTTGCAAAAGGTTAACATAATGCAACCACTTGACTTGTGCTAATTATGTAAGTATTTTATTACAGGAGATTCATTCATTATTGATTCTTGTTTGCAGTAACTTCCTTCTTGGGGGAGTTATATTTTATATGAGAAGTAAACAACCCATGGCTCCAGGCTATCCGCCCCCCAACCCACTAGATCTGATTTCCTCCCACCCCTTTGTCTAGTTTCACAATTCTCCTGGGTTGCTAGTCCCTATTGAGGGAGGGAGACAATTCCCTAAAACCTCCCTATTCTCTCTTCATTTCCCTTCCCCACCCAGAACTTCCCAGTTGTTAAAAATGTAAAGCTCAGGTTTTGGAGAGTGTTGGGTTGGGGATGAGGTTGGCAAGAAAATAAAAGCAATTCCAGTGTTTTCTTTAATATAACATAAAGAGAAGAAAGAATGTTCATTTAAGGGGCGCGTGGGTGGCTCAGTTGGTTAAGGCCTCTGCCTTCCACTCAGGTCATGACCTCAGGGTCCTGGGATCAAGCCCCACATCGGGTTCTCTGCTCAGTGGGGAGCCTGCTTCCTCCTCTCTCTGCCTGTCTCTCTGCTTACTTGTGATCTCTCTGTCAAATAAATAAATAGAATCTTAAAAAAGAAACAAAAAAAGAATGTTCATTTAAAAATCTAGGGTCCAATTTTCCTTTTTGGAAGCTACCCACAGCTCCCAGTCCAGAAAAGCCAGGATGACCTTTGGCATATCCAGAGATCAGGAGCTGATCATTAAGGAAGTAGGCGTGGTGGAAGCTGTTAACCAATGGAAAAGCTCAAAAAAGAGGCTCCGGCCTGCCCCTAAAGCAAAACCCGATCTCACAGCCAGTGGTTGGTACAGTCTCCAATATCTTCTACCCAGAGCCTGTGACAAATTGCCCTAGGAAAAGACATGGCTTTGCTTGTGGGATGGCCTAAGGAGTCCTTGTGAAGGATTGTGCTGGCTGCCAGGCTGAGGCGCCTTCAGTATTTTCACTCTAAAAACAAGCACTGGCCATTTGAGGCTGACTGGTGAGAAGCCAGGGTTTCCTAGAGGGATCAAAAGGCCCTGGCACAGGCCTCCAAACTAGGAGCAAGGGTTTCCTTTTGGGCTTTCTTCCATGTTCTGAGACCCCTGCCCAAGAGTCCCAGTTCAGCTAGGATGGACACAAGGTGCCAGAGGTCAGTGTGTTTAACTTTCAGAAGAAGTGAGGAATTGGAGATAATGGAGGGGCAGGGGAAGAGCATGGAGCAGTGTGTGTGTGTGTGTGTGTGTGTGTGTGTGCGCGCGCGCGCGCGAGCACGTGTGTGTTAATACCCTGCTCCTCCAGGTTCTGGTGTGGGCAGATGGAAAAGAGAAGCTTGAAGTTGGAGTCCCCAAACTTTGGATCAGCCTGTAAAGAATGATATGGTACAATCTGGGGTCGAAGGGGTGGTTTGGGAATGTGCCTGCAAATTATTTGGTATTGGGCAGGACCTGCCACAGGTCTGGGCAGAACTGACAGAATTCAAAGCCCAGGTTCATCCGTGGGTCTCTACAACCTAACCTTGAATTTTTGCACTTTGGACCTGGGCGGAGGGAGGGGCGGAGGAGGGCGCGGGGAGGGGGGCACGGAGGCGCAGGGATGACTTGATGTTCCAAGGGCTCTGGGAAGATGAGTTCTGGGTGGAAGAGAGGGGATAGGGAAAGTGCCGAGACCGGGGCCTGCACGGGTGCTCCGGCCTTGGTCAGCACAATCGCGGTTCCCCTGGGCGCCTCTGCTCCCCGCTTTTACCCCAGGCCTGGGTGGAACAGCTCTGCGTGATCTACGGAGGAATGCCGAATGCCGTTCCCAGCAAGGCCTCCTTAATGGTCCTTTAACAAACTCTTCGATCTCTCTTGGCCGCCCTGGCTCTCTCGCCGGCCTCCTCCCTCTTCCCTTCTCCACTGCCGCCATCAGTTATTTATGACCGGCGTTAATTATTCATGAAAAGAGAAAACTCCGGCTTTGGGAACTTTTCTAGGAGCCTTTGGGGGTTTCTCCTTTTCCCGACTCTATTTGGTCGGATCCTGCTGTGAAGTGGTGACAGGGAAGCCCAAATGTTTGGACCGTGGATACAGGAAAAGCGGGGAGAGCTGGGGGGACTCTGCCCTTGGTCCTGGTCAGCTCTTGCCTCTGCCTGCGAGGCGTAAACTCCTGGAACCCGGCAGTTACCAGGCGCGCTCGCGGGAGTCGCTGTCCTAGCTTGGAGGTGCTGAAACCGCGCCGCGGGCGGCCGGGGTGTAGGCGCGAAGACGCTGGGCAGTCCCAGGCGGGGTAGCCTCTTTCCACAATTCTCCAAAAAGTCTTGTTTGCTTCTTTCTCTATCTTTTTCTATACACCCCCCCAACACACAAGTGACACTAGGACGCTGTAACCAAAGATTAATTGCCTTAATCAAATGGACCCATCCTCTGCAATTAATCTTTTAGCGAAAAATTAGAGACAATTCACCTGAACCTCCCGGGTCAGACAGAGAGAGGAGGTGGAATGGGTGGGGGATGGACCGGGTGGGAGAATTTGAGAAAATCCACAAACCATACGGAGTGAGGACTTGGGAATAGGTGTGCTTTTAAGGCGGGAGGGGAGGGGTGGAGGTAGGGGTCAGCGGGGGGGTTTGTACCGGGGCCGGAAGTTCCTGGAGTCCCTTTCAACCCAGTTTTTTCCAAAGGAGGGAAGGCCGAGGGCGGAGGCCGAGGCCACTTACCTGACTGCACCGCCCTCGCGGTCTCCGGCCCTCCGCGCTTGGTCCTCCCCGCCTGCCTCTGGTTCCGCGGCTCCGCTGCCGCTCTCTGCCTCCTGCCGCGCTTACCGCCTCCCCAGCGCGGGATCCGCCTCCGCTGCCCGCTGCCCGCGGTCCTCCGCACTCCTGCTTGCGGTCAGGTCTTCCACCGAGACTCTGTCCCGTCAGCCTCTCCCCTTCTCGGAGGTCCCCCGCAGCCACCCAGCTCTTTCCACTCCTCTCCTGGGCAAGTTCGTAAGTTTGGGGGTGAGGGTCTCTCTCCTGGCGCCCAGCTTCTAGGCTTAGCTCGCTTAGATCCGCACCCCCCGCTCCCCAGCTCAGACCTAGATCTCTGACGCCGCCTGTTGGTCAGGCAGGGCAGGGCAAGGCGAGGAGTGCTGCGCCAGCCCTAGCCCTTCACCCCCGCCTTTCCACGCCCAGTGGTCTAAACAGCAGAGAAACTAGGCGAGGGTTGGAGGCTTGATAATTGGAGTGGGGCCAGGGGCAAAAAGGAGCAATTTGCCTTGGGGGCGTGCAGCCCGGGCTGGCAGCTTGGGCTCCCTGCCAGGAGAAGGGTTATCCCAGGGCGCGCAGGTGCGCCTCTCCCGTGCCGCCCTTGGGCAATTCACTACCAGCAGGGACCCCTCCCCCTGTCCCAGCCCCCGGGGGGAACAACCACTCGACTTGGGGTCCGGCGGGAGGGAGTAGTCCATAAGAAGCACGGGTTAAAGGCACCCACTGTGTGTCTCCAGAATGGACGTGTGTGTGTGTGTGTGTGTGTGTGTGAGTGTGTGTGTGTGTGTTTTGGGGGAGGCACTGGAGACAGGAGTGAGTTCTGAGCACAGCCAGGGAGGAAGTCTTTAGGGCCTTCTGTTGCTTTATTCATTTTTTTCTTTTTTTAAAAAAGACTTTTATTTATTTGAGAGAGGGACAGTGAGAGAGAGCACGAGAAGGGGGAAGGTCAGTGGGAGAAGCAGACTCCCCGTGGAGCTGGGAGCCTGATGCGGGACTCGATTCCGAAATCCCGGGATCATGACCTGAGTCGAAGGCAGTTGCTTAACCAGCTGAGCCACCCAGGTGCCCGCTTATGTTGCTTTAAAAGGACAAGTTAGCCGAATCCATCTTATTGTGAAGTGTCAGACCGCTTGTAGGGCGAGTGGGGGCCGGGCTTCCAGCGGAGGCCAGCGCTCCGGGCAGTGGTGGTGAGAATATGGGATACCGGCCGAATTCGGGAGGACTGTGTGGTATTACAAAGGTAGACTTTCGGGTTCCGGCCTGGTCCTTCCTTTGGCAACTTTCCAAGCGCCGGCAGCGCTCTCCGGGCCACTCTACCCTTGGAACGTCTTGGGAAGCCTCGGTCTAGCCCTGGCTCCGTCAAAACATCCGCGCAATAGAGGTCGTATCCCCCTCCCCACTCTCACCCTGTCTTTTTCATTGAAAGAATTGATGGACTGTTTCTCCCCTACCCCCTCCTTCTCTAATAAACGCTTCCCATAGATTATTCGACGCAGAGAAGGAAGGCGGCTGCTTAAAAAACAAAAAGCCATAGCCCTAATGAGTTCAATTACAATGTGGTAAACACATTGCCTCTACGCTTTAATTAAGCCTGCTGCCCAATTTTAACTCATTAGTAATTCATTAAGAGAACAGCCCGATGCTGGCGGGTGGAAGGCGCCGCAGACCGACTGTGCACCACTAGTCCACACGCGCGCCAGCCGCCGCCGGCCTTAGTGGTGCAGGTGAGAGGGTCAAGTTTGCGACCCAGTGACTGGAGTGTCTACGAATACTAGAGTCCCCGTCCCCAGAGGAGCGGGGCTTTGCGGCTCAGAACCGGGCAATGACCTTTACTGGCTCAAGTTCCTAGGGCTTGAAACTGGGTTTGCAAACCTGTCGGGGTGGGTGGTAGTGTGGGATGGCCCAGCGTGGGGGAAGAGAGTCCCCGGATTAAACGCGCTTTTTACTGCCAACGTCAAATCCAGTCTCCGGGTTCTGGGCACACTCCTTCCACTTCTTTCACTTTGCATTAACTTCTGGAGAAAAATCTAGGTCCAGCCTTACAGCCCTGCTCTAGCTACCTGCTGCAAGCTTTGAGACCCTTTGCCCAGAGAAGCTTCGCTACAAATCAAAGAGTAATTTTTTGGGGAGGGGGGAGGTGAGTGGGTGCGTACGAGATTGGGAGAGACGATTGTTAGGCTAGAGAAGTGGAGATCTGACTGGGAGCTCAGAACTCTTCTTTCCCCTTTCGCTCACTACTCCGCTGCTTGGGAGCAGACAGGGTATGGGAGCATTAGTAATTATGTCCGTTGAGAACTGCCCTCTTTATGGAAAAGAAATGGAGACAGGCAGTTGCGGAGTGAATCACGCCCAGGCAACGAGAAAAGTGTATGGTCTTTCCATTTAATAATCGAGAGAAAGAGTGCAAGCAGTTCACCCCTGATTGGGAGGGTTCTTGGAAGAAGGTGCCTGCGTGTTCTGCGCGTCCCACGGTTTGGATGGGACTGAACTCAGAGGTCCCCAGGCTCCTCGTGGAGAAAGGAAGAGTGTTAATGGGTGAAGGTGTAGTTAAGAAAAGGACCTTCCCCCTCCTTCCTGCCCCAGCTCGGGGCGCTTTCTTCCTGTAGGAGGAACAAAGCAGCACCGCACCGCGGCCCTAGGCTCCCCCTCCGTCGGAGCAACAGGAAACTTCTCGCTCGGGACAGCCGCTGGCCCAGCTCCCGTAGGCGATGGGGGACTCCCCGGATGGTCCATGGAGAGCCCTCGGCCCTGCCCCTGGGCCTCGAGAAAATGGCAGAAGGCGTTTGCCCTCCTTTCATCCTGAAGCTCTCTGTCAGCGCTGCCAGTTACCTCCTCAGGCGCCGGGCCGCTCCCTTCTTTGGCGCGAGTGTCTACTCCTCCAGGAAGCCAGTGGACTGACGGGATTTCCTCTCTGCCAACGCTCTTGGATCCCGCAGTCCAGCACTGCCGCCCTGAAGGAGGGCCGGGTGAGCGTTGGGGCTTCTCTGACGAGAATATGTGCCATACGGAATCTTGGGAGGCAGGAGGAGAAGGTCTTTAACTTTCGGTCTCCCCCCACCTCTTCCCTCTTTCAGTCTGGAGTCAAGAGATGCTGCGGGATCAGACGCGTGCACCGAAGACGAGGGTCAGGCTGGGCTTCGCCCTCCGGGTTCCCAGGAGTTGGCTGGGAGAAACCGAAGCCCAGGGTGGTTCCTGTGCCCGCTCCTCTTAGGAACTGGAGGAGGACCGGCGGGTCGGAGGAGGGCGGAGGCGGGGCTGGGGCTTCGCTGCGGGTGTGGCGCTGAGCCGCGCGGACCCAGGTCCTGGATGAAAGGCTCAGCCGAGGGTTTCGTGGCTGGTTGTTGCTTTTCACTGGACCTGCGGATGGGCTCTGCGACAACAGCGACTTCCCCAGGACTGACGCGCGGGACTTGCTTGGAGAAAGGCCACTCTCCAGCCCACAATGCTATGAAAATATATTAGAAAAAAAAAAAAATCAAATCCCTACCGCAGGCGATCAGAGTGCCTGAAATGAAGGAGGGTAGCGATTGGATCAGAAATGTTGCAAGCTGGCTGCCTTGCAGGAAACCCGTCTCTTTCCCGGCGTTTCCGAGTTTGGAATCCAGTCACATGTCTGCGGGGAACTCCAAGGCTCTCACCCTAAGAGGGGCATTTTTCTCCAGTCTGGGGGGAAAGTTGCTGGGGCAGACATTTCCGAAAGGTTCCTCTTGCCCGATGTTAGTTACACCTGAAATAGATTTTCTTCCTTCATTTTTTCCTTCCCTAAATGGAAAGACGGGGAGGCATGGTATCCTTTATTTCTATTGATAGTGGGATAAATAAGCACAGTTTTGGATTACCAAGAATTGACTGGTGGAGGAGGACCTCTTTGGGGATCAATCAATCCAGAATCAGCTGGAGGTTTGAGAACTGACTCTGGGTCAAGTAGGTGGCCTTGATTGTAAAGTGTTTTTCTTCAAGCACCATGGCAAATAGTTCCTACCCTTTTCTTTCCTAACTAGGAATATTGAGAACTAGGGCAAAGGCAGCTAGTTTAGGGGGCACAACTGCTAGAGATTTGCCAGGATCAGCTTAAACCAAACTTTTGGTTTGCCTTTCCTTGATTTCTTTTGCAACCCTTCGTTGTAGAGGCTGCTGTGAAGATATAGCTTTAGATATCAACTAACTGTCTGTTAATAAGCTAAAATATTTTTAACCTTCTTGACAATGACTATGGTGGCTGTAGTTGGCAAGGCTAATACCCCAAAGTTTAGGTCTGTATGTGGAGAGAGAACATATAGAGTAGGGGAAATAGAAGGCAATCAACTCTTCGCAACTGCTCAGAAAGCAAAGATACCAATTTATAATCCCAAGTAAGCAGCCTAATAACTGTTTGCAAGCCTTAACAGGAACGGAAGGAGCCTGGGCCCTTGCTTATGAAGGCAGAACCTAGGACCCAGCAGAGAAATTCTTCAGGAAAAGTGTCATGAGACTCAATGTAGTACTAAAACAGGAGGGATGATCTGACTTGTGCCTGAGATAGCTTCTTTAAGAGGAGGAAGAATGGGTCCATGATTGAAATGTTTTTCCGTGTGCTGGGCATACATGAAACATTTTACATGCATGGTTTATTTAATTCAGTCCTTGTATGGTTTCCAGGAGCTAGGTATTATTATCCACGTTTTGCAGACTGAAATTTGACACTTAGAGAGGGTACATTTTCTCCATGCCACATAGGTGGTAAGTGGCAAAGCTAGATACAAAGCACATATCTGTTTGGATCCCAAACGTGCAGCTAATCAATAAGCCAGACTGTGTACTATTTTACATATCCCATAATATTTTGATCCTTCTAACAATCTCATTAAATATCTATGGCTTGTGTTAGTCCCATTTGCCAGATAATAAGCCCAGAGGCCTTAGACCATGGTTCTGAAATGTGAGTGCGGTCCTACTCCTAGAGATTGATTCTGTCACTCAGATGGGAGCCCAGATCTGTACCAGGTGATTCTGAATCTGGAATTCTGGGAATATATCTTGAGAAATACTGCCATAGAGGTTAGTAACTTGCTCTAGGTCATAAGGATTGAACCAGAGTGGTACCAGACCCTGTTCTACTTTCCTCCACATCAAGGTCTCAGTGGAAGGTGATGACCTCTTTATTGAAATCCATATGGTCAGAACCCAGAGGCTGGGTAGGGGTGGGGAAAGAAGTCTGTGGTTATGGTAGCAGGTCGCACCTCTCCTTCACTTCCCAGCAGCCACCAGCTTAATGTGGAAGTCAGTAATTGAAGTGAAGTTAGTATTGCACATATCCAGCCCACCTGGGGAGGGCAGACTCCAGCACTGCACTCCACAGAGCCAAGGCTGCCTCTTAGCTGAGGCTCAGCAACATGCTCCAAAAGAAATACTGAATAGAGAAGAAAGAACCACAGACATGGACTTGTCTTTCTCCACAGGGTGTGGCTTGGAAGGAGGTGGGAAGCATTGTCCAAGAAGACAGACGTCTGGACCCAACTGACACATACAATTTGAGTACAGATCGGGGGCTGTATGAATGTGCATGTGACCTGCTCCATCTTGAAAAGTTTGGACTTTCAAACCTGAAATGTGCCCAGAGATCTATTCCAGGAAGCAGACAGGCTCTGGCCCCACCAGACTCTAGTAAACCTGTTGGTTGATGGCCCTTGTTTTCTTTTGTCCCACTGCACTCTGAACATTGTGGGGGTGGGGGGGCTCCAGGAATGATTCCCTTCTTGATCCCTGGGGTTAGGCCCATGCAAACCTTTATCATCCAGATTAAACCAAATCAGTCTCTTAAGTCTTACAAAATGGGATTCGTGAAAGTAGACTGCAGGAGTTTGTTTCCTGCCAAGTCATACCCAGGAGGTAGTGGCTGAAACCAAAGTATTTTAGACCCCAAATCTAGCTTGTCTTTTAGGCATCTCAAGACTGTTGGTATTAGTCTGTTTAGGCTTCTGTAATAAAATACCACAGACTAGGCAGCTAATAAACAATGAGAATTCATTTTTTATAGTTCTTGGGGCTGGGAATTCTGAGATCAAAATGCCATCCCTTTTCATGGCTCACAGCTCCGTGCCTTTTCATTCACATAGTGGAAGGGCCTAGGGGTCTCCCTGAGACCTCTTTTGTAAGGCACTAATCCCATTCACAAGGCTCTCACCCTCATGACTTAAACACCCCCTCAAGGCCCCAGCTACTAATACCATCACTTTAGGGAGTTAGGATTTCAACATATAAATTTGGCAGGGACACAAATGGTCAGACCACAGCACCGTCTTAACTGTGGTATATCATATATATTTGCAGTATGCATGAAATAAGTTGATGTATACAATTTTAATGGCACATTATTAACTCCAAATGAAGTACTTATCTGCCCTGCCTTTTGGGTGACACACATTCTGTATTTATCTGGCTAGCTGAGTGCAGAAATGTCTTTAATATAAGAAAAAGGCCAGGTTTGCCATTATTATATCATATGGTATGAACTTATTTCAGATTTGCCATTATTATATCATACGGCATGAACTTATTTGATAATCAAGCTATTCCACTGCAATAGCTTGAAGGAGGAGCTGATGTATTTTCATCTCTTTTTTCTTGCCCAGGAAGACAATAAATATCTTACGGATTTTTTTTTTTTTCTTTTTGATTTAAAAGGCCAGCTCTAAGCAGGAAGTAGGAAGCAGGAAACTAATGGATAGAGAGGCTTTTGTATAGGCCCAAAGAGTTAGGTGCAGGGCTCACTGGAAATTCTGGAATTTCAGAAACCCAGCAGTGCCTGCTGCCCCTCAAAATAATGTCCTTGCCCACCTGCCGGTACTTGAAATTCTAATGGTGATTTGTGTGTGCAGGCATTTCCTTAAATTCAAGCAACCATTTATATATTAGCATCAATTACCTGGATTTTCCCCAAGATTTTATTTTGATTAGCTTGAAGTTACAAAAAGTATGAAGATGCCAGGTACCTAGGATCAGAGAGGAAATGGTACAGTCTATAAGGGGAAATGGGAACAAATGCAAAGGCCCTAGAGGGAGAAACACTCACTTTACGACTTTACCAGGGGCTGGCCCTGCCTGGAACCAGTGAGGCACTATGGGGCATCCAAGCACAGTGCCCAGAAGGCCCTCACATTCCACTTGGCAAGATAAGACTCTCATTGGCATGATAGAGAGCAAGACGGGACAGCAAGCAATGCAGGCTAAGTCATGGGATTCCGAATGAAAACAACACAGGGGCACAGAGAAGACAAACCCTCTCATTGTGTTGAAGGTCTGGGGGAGACACTTGGTGGACTTTTGTGGTAGCAGCAGGACACACGTGATTGTGAAAACAGGAGAACCCCACACCGAACAAACGTTTTCTGGATTCTACATTTCTTGTTCTAGAGATCCCTGAAGAAATGAATCTTCCTACTGTGGTATAGAAAGAAGGAAACAAGGAAGAAGCCTGGAGAAGTGTTCTATCCAGCCAAGTGTCAGCATTAGCAGTCACTGCTCCTGCCATCCAGAACCAGCGAAGGCAGAGACTCTTGGCTTCCTTCTGGCTGTGAGCCTGCCTGTCATCTTATGACTCTGGTTGTACTTAGCGATGTATGGCCCAAGTTTATTAGTTTCGTGCTTAGGCCTGCATCTCTCTACTCCTCCCTTCTTAAGGAAGAGGAATGCTCATGGAATCAGTCAAAGTTTAGGGAGCTGATGGGGCCACATTTGCAGGTCTCTACCACCTGTCTAATCATTGACACACCTCCTTGCTGTTTGCTATAATTTGCTATGCTTTTAGTGTATCTTAAATGGCCAAATCAAAGCACAGCTAGCCCTGTGGCCCATCGCTGCATTTTGAAGAGCAGGTGTCCTGTAGCTATCTGTTTTATATAGGCCTTTGTGCTGGTCTTTGATTATTTGTTTAGGTATTGTCTTCCTGACCTTCAAGGTTATCTTCTAGCCTGGCATTCACTGGCACACAGCTGAGAGGTGATCCCATAGAAGGTGACCACTAAATGTTTGCTGACGTTTTGATTCATCCAAGATACATATCCTAACATTTCCCCATACCTGTGACCCACAGGGGAGTAGGCTGGACTTGAAGAAATTTGGGGGCAATGCCAGCACTCAGTTTATAACCAGAGGAGAGGTCCTTAAATGGTGGTGGGGTACATGACGTGTGTTTTGAACCCAGCAGTTACCTGAGCCTCCTGAGATTTTTCCTAATGGCTTGGCCTCTTGGGCATGGGTTCCATAATAATCCAGAATTGTCAATGTCCGCTAACCTGTGAGTGTAACATACAAATATTCTTGGAGATTTTATCGGAGTTGATGCTTAGCCCTGTACATTATCCAGGTATTTTATGGTTTCCACCCCTTTCCCCACCTAACTAGTTCACATTTCAGTAGCATTTCCAGCAATAATCTTCTCTGAAGTCACCCTTATAAGATCAGGGCACTCTAATAGGGTTGATCATGTAATTTGCTTTGGCCAATTACATATTTGAAAATCCAAGCAAAGGTCACATCTGTCTGGCAGCTTTCAGGGCCGTCACGTCCCCTATCATGATCTCTTTGCCCTTTGACGTGACACTGGAGATATTCTGAGATTCCTTCATCAGCCTGGGTTGAAAAACAGCATGGAGCTGGCTTGCAGTGGACATGTTACAGGATGGAGAAACGAATGAGGGGAGATTGTCATGCCTTTGCTGCCCTTCCCTTGAACCTGGCCCAGACTTTGCTTTACTTTGACCTTTAGATTTCAGTACAAGTGACATCGCAGGAGTCCCAGAGTCTAGACCGGCAGATGTTTTGCAGCTTCTGCCTTTACTGTCTTGAGGCCCAACTGCCATGTAAAAAACCTTTGGCTGGACACTGAATGATGACAGACTTCGTGCAGACAGGTTTCAGCCTTCTAGGTGTTCCTGCCCAGATGAGGCTGTGTTAGACATCGCATCTCCCATGACCCAGGAGAGGAATGCAGTGCCAAGCGTGAACCCAGAACTGTCCAGCAGACTGCAATAGCATGAGAAGTAATAAGTTGTTGTTGTTTTAAGACATTAAAATTTGGGGCATTTTTTGGGGAAGCAACAAATAATGGAAACAGAGGTTTCTGTTGTTGTAAGCTACTAAGATTTTGGGGCCACTTATTTTTTTAAAGATAGATAGATTTATTTATTTATTTATTTATTTATTTATTTATTTATTTATTTATTTTTCAGTGTTCCAATTCGTTGTTTATGCACCACACTCAGTGCTTCATGCAATATGTTTCCTCCTTAATACCAGGCTCACCCTTCTCCCCACTCCCCTTCACTCTCAAACACTCAGTTTGTTTCTCAGAGTTATTTAGACAGAGAGAGAGAGTTGAGGGAGGGAGAGAGGGAATGGGAGAGGAAAGTGACAGGGGGCTCAATCCCAAGACCCTGAGATCATGACCTGAGCCAAAATCAAGAGTTGGATGCTTAACCGACTGAGCCACAGAGGCACCCCTGGGGTCACTTATTTTTAGCCCCAGTGTGTCTTGGCCTATACTGAATAGCACAACTAACAACGTGTTTTATTTTATTTTATTTTTTTAAAAGATTGTATTTATTTATTTGACAGACAGAGATCACAGGTAGGCAGAGAGGCAGGCAGAGAGAGAGACAAGGAAGCAGGCTCCCTGTTGAGCAGAAAGCCAGATGTGGGTGGGGCTTGATCCCAGGACCCTGAAATCATGACCTGAGCTGAAGGCAGAGGCTTTAACCCACTGAGCTACGCAGGCGCCCCTAAGAATGTATTTTAACCAGATAATTTGATTTATTTAAATGAATTTATTTGATTAGTGATACATTTGAATTTTTTCTATCGTTCCATTTTTGTATTATTTGCCCTGCTTTTCTGTGTCCTTCGTCCTTCTTTTGTTTTGGGTTGATTTAATTTTTTTTAAATTAATGTTCTAAGATCTTATTTTGTATTTCTTTTAATTTATCAACACAGAGCTCGATCCCACAACCCTGCGGTCAGACCTGAGCTGAAGCCAAGAGTCATACACTCAATGACTGAGCCACCTAGGTGCCCCTATTTTGAATGTTTTTTTTTGTCCTTATTTTTCAGTTATACTATGATGACTAGATTTGCTTTCCTTGATTAGGATTATTTGGGGTCTCCTGGTTTTGAGGACTGTTGTTTTTTGACAGTTCTGAAAAATTCTTAGCCACGATCTCTCCAGATAACTATCTCTTGCACGCTGTCTATGATCTCTTTTAGGAATTTTGGTTCACCATGTTGAACACCTTCTTGACCTATTCTCCATGCCTTATAAACTTTTTGGTTCTTTTTGGTCTGACTTCTGATTAATTTCTTTAGATCTACCTTGCAGTCTGATAATTCTTTTGCTACTATTACTCTACCATTTAGGCAGTTTGTTAAAGTTTCAAAGTATATATCTAAAATTTCTGGAACATCTCTCTGATTCTTCCAAACATATTTGGTTGTATGTAGGGCCTTGTTGCTTGCACTTACTTCCAAGTGTTCCTTTTCCTTTGCAGCTATAATTAATAAAATTATAGTTACTGTTTATTTTGTGTCATTTAATTCCATTACATAAAGTTGTATTGATTGGATTTGCTATCTGTGTTTTTGCTAGTTCTAACTTGTAATGTCTTGGCTTCTTGTGTGTTGTATGATTTTCAACTACGAGTTGCTCATTTTATTTGGAACTTTAATCTGTGGGAATTCTTTATGAAGTTATAGCCCTTCAGAGAGGACTTGCTCCTTTGGCTACCCATCCAGACTCTATAGCCCAGGGCAATTTTAAAAACAACTTTGTTGAGGTATTATATACATATCGTTAAAGTCTCCCATTGAAACATACTAATCAAAGTGAGCTCTAGTATATTTGCAAGGACAGGTACTTACCACTATTATGAGTTTTTTTTTTTAAAGATTTTATTTATTTATTTGACAGACAGAGATCAAACTAGGCAGAGAAGCAGGTAGAGGGGGGCAGGAAACAGGCTCCCTGCTGAGCAGAGAGCCCAATGTGGGGCTGGATCCCAGGATCCTGGGATCATGACCTGAGCGGAAGGCAGAGGCTTTAACCCAATGAACCATCCAGGCGCCCCCTATTATGAGTTTTAAAGCTTCTCCATAATCCTCTGGAGATCCCTTTGCCTATTTAAACTTATCCAGCATTCCTACCCCTCAGCCCCAGGCCATCAGTAGTCTCCTTTCTCCTGTAAGTTTACTATTTCTGGACATTTCCTATAAATGGAATCATATAAGCTGCGGTGTTTTATATATGGTTTCTCTCACTTAGCCTAATGTTCTGAGGCTCATCCACGTTCCCATGATCACTTTCTATTAAATTCTAATCTTGAGATTTATTGGACTACATAAGTAGCATGAATTTACACCAAAATCCTGTGTGAGGTCCAGCTTATAAATACAGATTCTGATGGAAGAATTCTGATGAAGATTCTGATGCCACCCAATGGCAGCTGAAATAGACACATTTCCTTGTTGACTGCTTCTCAGCCCCAGATTTATTTATCATTTGCCTTTTACAAAGGGCATAGTTCTTTGCGATCCCATGTTTATGGCAGGGTCCCCTACCTTGTCTCCAATGCAGCCATCAAAGTGGAAACTCCGGGGGTGCCTGGCTGGCTCAGCTGGCAGAGTGCAAGAAACTTGATCTTGAGGCTGTAAGTTCAAGCCCCATGTTGGTGTAGAGATTACTTAAGAATAAAATCTTTACAAAGCAAGAAAGCAAACAAAAACAAAGTGGAAACTCAGGGTGTTTAGATTTCAGAAGAGACCCCCAGGGCAGCCCTGGCACTCATTTCTCCCCTGGAATTCCTGCTTTCACTTTATTTTTGATGTTTGTGTGTTTCTTGTGATTGTGCCATTTCAGCAGTGCCTTTAGAAATACAAGTTTTACATGTATCTAGTATTTTAGATGTTTTCGTGGAAAGAGACCTTCAGGGGTTTCATCTACCACACTGCCAGAAATAGAAGGCTGGCAAAGTGCTCTGACCAAAGTCATTTGCTCACCTGTTCAGATGTCAGGTAAGTGGATAATGAGGGGAAATGATTCGCATTCCGAGCTGAAGGCTATCCCATCCCTGTCTGTTACTTCCCCATTTTCGCTTACCTGCACAGACTAATTGGAAGTCTTCCCCATGGGGCCACTTGGTTTAGCACGTGTTTCCCTCCTATACACCTGCACATCTCTTATACACCTCTTACTCATCCCTTTGCCCTTCCGGTGGGTCGTTAAAAACAACCGTGTCTTAGAATGCATTGGGAATTGCTAAGGTCTCTGACCAGCTTAATGCATGTCGATATTTGTAGTTGAGGTGGCAAGGGCAGGGATCAGAGTTGGGGGAACCGAGGCCCATAGACGTGAAGAGACCTGCCCAATTTCACGGAGGACCAGAACGGAAGCCAAACCCTCAGACTCCCTGGGGCAATGCTCCTCTTACCACCCGTTCGGCCCCCTGTTGGTGACTTAGGGAAATGGAGCTGGAGGGCGTGGTGTTGGCGCATCGTTGATCTTTGATGGGAGGAGAAGTAAAGCTTTTGGAGAGTCCGTGGATTTTCCTCTTTGACTTCTCAGTCTCTGCTGCTCCTTGCAACGTGAGAGCAGCAGTTGAGGAAAACAGACAGACAGACAAACAAACAAAAAACCTGCTGTTGAATGTTTCTGTTTTTAAACAATACGAATCATTTGAGAAGGAAATTTCTGGCTTCTCAGCCTGTTGTGGCTGGTTGGCTTGGCTTGACCCTTTAACTGGAGGACAGGGAGGGAGGATCCCAGAGTTTCCATCCCAGACCATGAACCCCTTTTCAATGAGTTTTTTCCCCCCATTTTGGGGGGAAAGGATCGTGTTATTAATGTCCTTTCTAGCAATTTGAAAAAAAAAAAAACAGACAAGCATGGCTTAGAGAGAAATCCTCGGTGATTGAAAATATCATTAGAAACAAGCTCCTGGTGTTCACTCTGTCATTTCCAAGTGTTCTGATGAGTTTCCTTTGAGTGCCGCACTGTATGAGTTGGCTGGAGCTCACCAGCGAACGTGTGCTGGCGGTGGAGGAGGGGTAGGCAGGCAGGTGTCATTTAGTCACCTGCCTCAGAAGCTAAGACAAGCCCCAGACAGAGTCTGCACATTCGCTTCTGGTGCAGCTACCAGGCACTGCCTCCAAATTGCCTCTGTGCTGTGCCAAAAGGCTGCACGAGGAGTGAAAATAAGCTGCTGGGATGGTCATCTGAGTCATGGAGATAAACAATCACAGCAGTAGGAAAAATCACAACCAAAACACCAGCTGTTGGACTGGGTTCAATAGTTAAAAAAGAGAGAGAGAGAGAGAGAGAAAGAAATGGAAGCAAAAATTCCATTTTTATTTCTGATCTTTTTTTTTTTTAATACTTTCAGGGGAAATCAGATCTTTGTGATTAAAAAGGATGCCTGCCTAGGATTTAAAAAAAAAAATCCAAAACAATATTCAGACTGCTTTTTCCATCCAAAGGAACCTTCTCCTTAGGGTCTCATTTGCATGTAGGTAGATTCAGAACAGGTGACGTTGTGAACATCTAATCAGGTGGAATTGGAGTCCTTCCCTGAAGCTGTTGAAAAAACCCAAACAGATGGGCTCTCTACACATGACAAAGTGTTCTTCAGGTGACAAAGATTGGAAACTGCTGTTCTGGGCACTTGCAAGAGATTCCTGCGTAACCTTGAAGGTTATGCACCACCAAGGAGATGCTGAATCTGACACTTCTCCCCCGTCTTATATAAATAAGAACTGCACAAAGGAACACAGGCGAAGCAAGAAAAATCACAACGAGTAATTTCAGCCATTGCCAGATCTTGACACCTGATTTCGTTTGTACTTGACTCCCTTGGAAATAACTGGACAAAGAGCCAAGAGGTAAGAATGTACCCAGTTAAGGCTCAGGGTTGTTACTAATGCTGTTAATGTCCTGCTCAGATCCTTTGGGCACTAACTGTTCTAGCACACACCTAGGCTTCCATGGGAATCTGACTTTCTTTGTAGGCTGGAAGTGTTGGGGACTTCATGCCTTTGGGCATGGCCTTGAGGCAACAACTGATGGAAGCAGGTGTGTAAATGTCCCAAGTACTTGCCCCTCAAGCAGCACAACTCTGGCTCACTCTATCCTGTCTGTCAGGGTGACTCAGCTTGCCTTCCGTGGTCACCTGATGGCTGGCTCACACACCAGGACCTTCCTTTTCTTCCTTGTCTCACTTTCCTCCTTCCCTTCTGATGCTTGCTGAGATCACCTCCCAAATAGAGTATTTGCACTCAAATCTTTGTCTTCAAGGCTGTTTCTGGGGAAATCCAACCAAGACACAGGGGGACGTTTCCCATTAACTGGAAGTTCTTTGTGACATCTGATTCTTTGCCCTACTCACTTGGCCATGGATTCAAAGCATGTTAAAGCTGAGAGTGCAGAAATCCCCACCCCACGGATATATTTTATGTAGGAGGAAATGGAGGTTCATTGGACACACAGCCAAGTGGTTACAGATATGAGACTAGAAGTCAGTGGTCCTGGCAACCCCCCACCCCAGGCTGGCCTTTCCCGGTCCCTACAACTCACCACCCTGGGCACCCTTTAACTCTCTCATTTAAACAAGAATAAGAATCCTCGTGGCAGGGGGGCAGCATGAGAAGTCACGGATTATCCCCCTTTCTCTACCAGGCAGGATTTCAGCTAGGTCAACATCCCTATTATTATTATTATTATTATTATTAAATTTATTTATTTGAGAGACAGAGCTTGAGCAGGAGGAGGGACAGAGGGGAAGGAAAGAGACTCTCAGACTCCCTGCTCAGAGGGCAGCCCGACACGGGGCTCAATCTCACAACCCTGAGATCATGACTTGAGCCGAAATCAGGAGGCTGCTGCTCAACTGAGCCCTGGGTGCCCCAACATCCCTATTATTATTATTGTTCTCAGATTCTTGTGAGTCACATTTCCTTAGACTGGCAGATCATCATGACATTCCACCTTACTTTTTACGTTTGACAAATATTTATTGAGGACTTAGTTGGGTCCCAGGAAGTGTCCTAGGTGCAGGAGGTATTACAGGACACCGTTGTTCCTGCCCTCACAGAGTGAACAGTCTGTGGGGAAGAGGAAACAGGGAGCCGCAGATTCAAATGAGGGAGCCCTGAAAACACAGAGGTGGGGCACGTAACCCAGCCCCGGGTTTTCCAGGAAGGCTTCCAGGAAGAAGTGATGGGTCAGCCAAGACAGGAAATCGAGTTAGGAGAGGTGGGTGGGGAAGTGTTCCAAGACCCCCACAAAGGCATTTGGAAGGCTGTAGGAGAGAGAGCACAGCCTGCTGAGAAGGACGGAAAGAGATTCAGTCTGGCCGAAGCTTAGATTGGAGGTGAGCGGATGAGGACCAGGAGGGAGGAAGGGCCATATCACCAGGGGCCTCGTGAGGCAGGGAGTGAGAGCAGGCGTTATCTGGAGGACCACAAACAGCCATCCAGATGCTTTAAACAGAGGAGTGACATGACCGCAATTACATCATAGAAAGATTGCCTTGATGATTTGTGCAAAACAGATTGGAAGGGTCAAGCCAGGAGGCAGGGAGGCTGGTTCACAGCCAGATGACAGTGGCCTGCACTTGTGTGTGTGGGGGAGCAGTGGGGGTGGGGAGATGACAGCCGAACTAACTAGGATGGAGGTACAGGAGGACTGGGGAGGTCAGGTGAGGGGCCAAGCCCATGGCCAGTTCCAGCCACTGGGTAAGGGGTACTGCTGCCCGAGTGCCAGTCCTGTGTCTGATATGGAGCTCTGTTCCGCTGGGATCCTGCAGAAGGAAGTGTGCGGAAGCCCATTCTCTTCTTCAGTCTAGTCTGGGGAGAGGAGTAACACATGGAACCCAGCAGAGAAAAATTAAGCACGAAAACGCAAAGCACCAAGGCAATGGGAGAGAAGAAAAGAGAGGAACTTGTGCTTTATGATGTGAAATTTCAAATACATACCAGAGTAAGGAGTACGTTATGCGTAATGGATCTCCATGTACCCATTGCCCAGCTTCAAGCTTTACCGAATCAAGGCCAGTCTTATTTCATCTGTACCCTTAATTCCCCACCCCCACTGGCTTTTTGAAGTAAATACAGACACTGTAGCATCTTGTTTGTAATTATTTCAGGAACTATCTCTGAAACAAAAGAGCTCTTTAGAAAAAACATACGACAATGCCTTATCACATCTAAAATGCTGAGTAAAACTTTTCCAGTATCATCAAACAACTAGTGTTTTTATTTTCTTGGTATATACTTATTTTTACACATATATGTATTTGGGTCTGAATCAACGTACAAATAAAGTCCAAATGTTGCATTGGATTTATTTAACTTAAAATAATAGACTTTTTTTTTAAGATTTTATTTATTTGACAGGCAGAGATCACAAGCAGGCAGAGAGGCACGAGGAGAGAGAGAGGGGGAAGCAGGCTCCCCGCAGAGCAGAGAGCCCGACTCAGGACTCCATCCCAGGATCCCGGGATCATGACCCAAGCTGAAGGCAGAGGCCCAACCCACTGAGCCAACCAGGCACCTAGACTTTATTCTTTTTTTAGAGGAGTTTTAAGTTCATAGCAAAATGGAGAGGACGAGGTAGAGATTTCCCATATGCCCCAGTCCTCCCTCCACTAACCCCTCGAACAGCCTTCCCCATTATCAACAACCCCCACCAGACTGGGACATTTGTTACAATCTGTGAGCCTACATGGACATATCATAATCACCCGAAGACCACAGCTCACATTGGGGTTCGCTCTTAGTGTTGTGCATTTTGTGGTTTGGACAAATGTATAATGAGATAATGAGATATATCCCCCGTTATGGTATCACCCAGGCTAGTCTCACTGTTCTAAATATCCTTGTGCTTTGCTTATTCACGATTCTCTTTGCCCAGTCCCTGGCAACCACTCCTCTTCTTACTCTTTCCATGGTTTGCACTTTCTAGAATGTCATTTGGTTGGCTTCATAGTTCATACCTTCTCAGATTCATGTCTTCCACTTAGTGATCTGCATTTAAGTTCCCTCTGTGTCTTTTCATGGGTTGGTAGCTCATTTCTTCTTAGCACTGAATAACGTTCCATTGTCTGGATGAACCACAGTTTGTCATCCATTCACTTACTGAGGGACACCTTGGTGGCTTCCGAGTTTGGGCAGTTATGAATAAAGCAGCCTCGTATATCCATGCACAGGTTTTTGTGTGGACATAAATTCTCAACTCCTTTGGGTAAATCCCAAGGAGTGTGATGGCCTGGTGTCTTGTAACTTCCAATCTATAGATTCCTCTTCCATCTCTCTTTATCCTTATAATTTATTTATTGAAGAAACTAGGTTGGTTGTTCTATAGAATTTTTCACAATCTGGATTTTTCTAGCTGTATCCCTGTGGTCTTGCCTGAGGTGTTTTCTCATCGGATATATTTCCTATAAATTGGGTGTAAAATCTAGTACTGTGATCAGATCTACATTTGATTTTTTGGTTGTTGTTGACGACAGACAATACTTTACAGAGGGGGTTGTGTTTTTTCCAGGATCTGTTTCATCAAGCTGCCCTGAAGATGGAGTGTTGTTGGGTTAGTGAAGGAGATTGCTTTGAGTGATGTGGGCAGAGATGGTTCTGGGTTCTTCAACTGATGCAGGATAGGCGTCTATTGATTGCACCTATGCATAAAACCAGCTACCGTGTGTGTGTGTGTGTGTGTGTGTGTGTGTGTGTGTGTGTCTTTATGGATTTTCTCTCCAGGATGAGAAAAATACAGGAGCTTGGATTGTAGCTAACCAGGGAACGCTACATTTTCTGGCTTCTCAAGGAAAGCAAGCTTACTAAAGACAAGACATCCTGACGTGGACAGTGAAGACTGAATGATAATAATATCACTCTAATCAGGTGCTTTCCCAAAAAACAAGAAGCACAGCATTTCTGTTTCTGAGCTGCCTCACTACCGTAGGCATTTTCACTTTCTACCCAGGCCCCTCTCTAGTTTTTCCATGTGTATTTGGGAATTACATTTGTTGTTATATTTAGCACATGCCATAGTTGTTCTTAAGACTTCTCTGATTGCTGCTAATTCATGCGACAGTCTTCTGTTAGTGTCTGAAGTTCTAATTCACTGCAGCACCAGGAGGTTCTAATACTGTTCCGAACACATTGCTTCTTCATGGATTGCCAGCTTTTCTGACTCAAAGTAAAAATTTTAGGGAGTTAGTGTTCATTAAAAGAGGACACCCCTTTTAAAGAAGTTTAAAGCGCTTCTCTTTTGTTAGGTGAACAGAGGGGTAGAGAAATGATTCCTTGGAACCGGGGTTAATGCCTAGTAGCTTGTTGAGCGTTCCATGCCAGTGGCTGGTTTTGAAGGTGTGGTGGAAATTTTTGTGACTGGTAGAGAAAAGTCTTTGTAATACCCACCCCCTGTCTCCCCCACTGCCCCCAAACCTGATGGGCTCCTCCTCCTCCTGTCCAGCCCACAGCTCACGCTCATTGGCCTGTCTTGGCTCCAAGTGGCCTCTCAGTGGGAAGATCTTTTCTCCCTGGTCATGCTTCCCCACCTTCTTAGGTCTTGCTCAGGTACCACTTTCTCCATGACATCTTCCCGGGTCTCAACTGCCCAAGGCTCTCTAGTCTAAACCTCAGTTAATTATTTTTTAAAAGTTTTATTTATTTATTGGTCAGAGCACGAGCACAAGCAGGGGGAGTGGCAGGCAGAGGGAGAAGCAGACTCCCTGCTGAGCAAGGAGCCCGATGTGGGACTTGATCCCAGGGCCCTGAGATCATAGCCTCAGCTGAAGGCAGATGCTTAACCGACTGAGACACCAAGGTGTCCCGTAAACTTCAGGTTCATGTGTACATTTATCTTGTGTCATTCATTAATTGCCTCTTGTGGGTTTACCATCATGACTTCAACTGGAATGTAAACTCTGGGAGGGTAAAGACAGACCACCTCATGGTGGGGTGCACTAAAGACATCCAAGAGGTGGTCTGTCTTTAGTGTACCACACAGCCCTGTCAGGCAGCAGATACTCAGTGCTTTGTGGATCAGTGGTTCCCTGTTTGTGAAAGGTGAGGAGTAGAGAGTGAAATTTCAAAATGAAACTTGTGACCCATATCACTAGCTTTAAATGTAGAATCATAGAATCATCAGCAATTGGTTCAGACATTCATTAAAGCCTGTTTCAACGTCTTATCTTCCCTCTGCTCCCACAAATGCATATTGGGCACCTCTTAGGTATTAGGTCTTGGTTGGTGCTAGAGATGTGAAGATGACAAAGACACAGAGGTGATAGTCTTGTGAGTAGCTATATTGTGACATGCTATGCTAGAGGCAAGTCCCAGGTGATGGGATGTCAGAGAAAAGGGTGACAAAGTCCTCTTGGGAGGTCTTCCTTCATCTCTCTGCCTCTTTATTGACTTTGGTAGGTAACTTTTCCAAGGTTGGAATTTTGTGACATTACTGAGTAATGGATTCTGGCACGATTATCCCTTAACATTGGGGAGAAGCAGTTTCACATATGGCTTTAGAGCACAGTTCAATCAGGATTCTAGTCCCAGTGCGGCCATTGTCTAGGGTGGCCTTCAGAAAGCCCTCTTAACCTCTCCCAGCTCCAGTTTCCTTCTATGAAGAAGGGGGATAATCATTACCCAACCGCAGGGGTGAGATGAGGATGCAAGAAGTTGACTTGGGGGCTTAGTCAGGAATGCTCAGCAAATGTTGGCTATTCTAGAAAATGTTCCTTCTGACTCGATTCCCTTTCTCCTCCTCCTCCCAATGACTTAAGTTCTTTTTCTCTGCCATCATACATGCTGTTCAGCCTCAGAGAACTATCTGATTGGATTCTAGGGCTTTTATTTCAATAGTAGGAACACAGTTTAGATGGATAGAAGACAGTGAGGGGACAGGAATTTGGAGGTTCCTGGTTCTGAGCCCGCTTTTCATTCACAACTGCTGCCTTTGCTGGACTTACTCTTTACCAAGTGCAGAGCCAAGGGGTGAGGATTTCTGTCTGTCCCAGTGGGATACAGCGGGTGAGTGAGTTAACATTTACAAAGTGCTTTGAGCTCCTTGGAGAAAAGGCGCAATCTAAGTATTCTCATTACTGCATGAATAATAGATGAGCATGAAGCACTTTGCAAATATGAAGTTCTTTAGCAATACTAAATAATACTTTCACCAACCTACCTGTGAGTGAGGGGTCAGTTTCTGAAACTCTGATTGTTCTGGTCTTGGCTGTCACTAATGTAAAGCATGATCATAGGCAAAGTTGTTTCCTCCATCTGGGCTACATCAGGAATCAGGGCAATGTCATTTGTAGGAGGGAGATGATGACTTCTGCAAAGCAGGGTTAGTTTCTGGGCAGAGGTTCTGAGAGGTGGCTGTGCCTACTTCCTCCTCCTCTTTGGTGCTTTTGCTCTGGGTGTGGAGGCGGTGGCGGTCCTCGCACCAGGACTGTGGAGAAAATGTCTCCTGGACGTTTCCTGAAGGCTGTAAAAATACCTAACAATCATCTCTCTCTCTTATTTAAAAAAAGTTGTACAGTACCCATAACACAAAATTACCATCTTCAGCCTTTTAAATACAGAGTTCAGTAGTGTTAGGTACACTCACACGGTCATGCAACCAACCTCCAGAACTCTTCATCTTGCAAAAGTGAAAGTCTACACCCACGAAACCACAGTGACAACCACCATTCTACTTTCCAGCTCTGTGAATTTGACTCTTCTTGCTACTTCACATAAGTGGGATCATATAGCATTTATCTTTTTGTGACTGGCTTGTTTCATTTAGCATGACACTCTCAAGGTTTGTCTATGTTGTAGAGTGTGTCAGAATTTTCTTCCTTTTTGAGAGTGAGTAATATTCCATTGTGGTTATGGGTCACATTTTGTTTGTTTATCCATCAAAGGACACTTGGATATTATAAATAATGCTGCTAGGAACATGGTTGTATGACTATCTCTTTGAGACCTTGCCTTCGTTCTCTTGGGACACCTAGAAATAGAATTGCTCAATCATGCAATAATTCTGTTTTCAGCTTTTTAAGGAAATGATCATATCTTCTTATTCTTCAAAGATGTAGAGTTGGATAATAAACTTTGATAGCCCTAGATTCTCCACTCTGCATGGTTACCTCCATCAAGGGCCTCTACCTTCACTTGTATTCACTAAATTTTGACCTTGAAGATAATTTACACTTTTTCAAGAGGGTTATGTAGTTTTAGACCGTTGGGCTTGGCTGAGACCTTAAAGACTTGCTATATAATGAAAAATGCTTTGTTGTGGTCACATCCAGGGTCCAGAGGTCTTATAGCAGAAGGCATCCTGGAGTTGGGGAAACATATCAAGCTAAAATTCATCTTCCTCAGTTTTCCCCCAGGAGTCCGGCAGGACAACACAGAATAGCCTAGGTCCTCTTCCACACCCAGAGCCTAAAAAACTTTAAAGCAATTCTCATGTGGCTTTAAGTGTTTTCCTCTCCAGCCCACACATTTGCCCATGACCATTTCTTACCAGGCATTTCTCCTCATCTTTGGCTTTAGAGTTAAAATCAGGGAGGTGGTAACATTTCAGAATCCCTGACATTCCAAGTAGAAGCCCAGATTTTTTCACCTGTGCTAGCGCTCCTTGAATGACAAGACACAGAAGGAGGCTCCATCCACTTTCAACCGCAGCTCTCGGCTTCTTTAGAATTTGCCAAATAAACACATGGCATAATGTTGGGAAGATGGGAAGAGGTTGACATTTTTTCCAGAACATGCATAAGAAATGGAGATCTCTTCTTCAGGAAGGGCCAGGTGAAATATACCAGTCAGGAAGTGTGTGGCGACAAGTAACGTCTGGCTAATAGTGGTTAATGTAAAAAACAATGAACTCAACTAGCCAGAAATCTACAAGGGCAGTTGTAGATTTGGTGGTTGGCTCAACCATCTAGTGTCATCTAGGAACCAGGTTCTTTCTGTGTGTCACTCAACCCCAGATTGTTAACTTTTGCTTCTTAGGCTTCTTGCCACAGGTCACAATTGGCTACCTCAGCTGCAGAGAGCAAATCCTTAAGAAGTCATGTTTAAAGGATGAGGAAATAGAAGTCATCAACCTTCTCTGCTTGTCTCTCTCTCCTTTTCTTTTTTTAGTTTTTTTTTTTTTAAAAGATTTTATTTATTTATTTGAGAGAGAGAGAGAGACAGAGTGAGAGAGAGCATGAGAGGGGAGAAGGGCAGAGGGAGAATCAGACTCCCTATAGAGCTGGGAGCCCGATGTGGGACTCGATCCTGAGACTCTGGGATCATGACCCAAGCCGAAGGCAGTCACTTAACCCAGTGAGCCACCCAGGTGCCCTCTCTTTCCTTTTCTAACAGGGAAAAAAATTCTTCCAGGAGATCCCTCTAAGCAAACCTCCCCTTTCATGTCTTTTACCAGAGCTCAGTCTCATGCCCCTACCTAAGGTACTCACTTGCCATTGGGAATGGCATTGCTGGGCTCATCTTGGGCTAATCGCAGTTTCACAGTTGATCCTTTGGGAATAAAGGCTATGGGAACACTAGTGGAGTACCATAGCCCTAAGGAAGTAGGTGACCAGCGGCATCTACACAAATGTGCTACCGAAGAAGAATCAAGAGTGACCAGAGTTTTTATCTAAAAATGTGTGATTTACAGAGGTGCGTTTAATTAAGGGACCTTTAACCTTAATAGTCAAACTTAGGACAGAAACATCAGACCCTTTGCATGTATCTTAATTTTATTTTTTTTAGTTCCCCTGAACTATTTTGCAGCTGCCCTGCAAAGCTAATGGTACTAATTACATATCTGGGTAAGATTTAATGGTTCATAAATAATTTTCACGTTCATTATCCATTTGACCCTCCCCAAAACTGTGTGGGGTAGGTAAAGGGTTATTGCAATTTTCATTGTTTTTTGGGGGGGTTTAGGTTCAGAGGGCTGAGTTAATCATACTTCTCAGCACATGACACATGGCATGCTAACATCTATTGTTTATACCCTGCCCTTCTCTTGACTTAATAATTAATCAGTCCACTCCCTTTTATTACTCTCTCCCATTCACACTTCCCTTCGTCCACACAGGCAATCATTTTAGATGTGTCTAATGTTTACCTTGTTATTTCTATGTGTCATGTGAAATGTATATTTTGTTTAGTGTGCATGCAATTTTCACTTACAAAAGTGGTAATATTCTGTAGATCTCACTCTGCTTTGTATTGTTTTCTCTCCACCCTATGTTCTCAAGAGCGATCCATGTTGCCTTCTACATCTACTCCCTTGCCTCTAAACTCCATAGGGTGGGTCCATTATGTTTTATTCATCTAGATCACCTTGTGGAAGCTTGGATGACCTCCAGCTCTGTGCCCACCAACATCTTCTCCACCGCTGATGGGCCTGGGTGAGAATTTCCCTGGGATACAGACTCAAGAGAACTGTTGCTGAGCCATATGGTAAACACTTTGAATAAGTACCACCCAAAAGTCTCTCCAGAAAGGTTGCACTAATCTATACAACCAAGAATTGTTCACATTTAACTGGAAACTGGGTGTGGAGGAGGCTTCACTAGTTCGGGCTTCCACATGCAGTAAAAGCCAGTTGGGGTGTGTCATGAACCTAACACCAGGTCTTCTGACTCCAGAGCCTTTTCATTTTCCAGGGCATCATTCTGACAGTCTTCTGGATCATAATATGGAACATAACAAGATTTCTGTGGGCTCATAATATTTAGAGAATGCACGGACTTTCAGAAATGGCATTGCTGGTGCTAATGGCAAGTTGCAGTGAAAGTAAACAGGTCCCTCGTGTCCTGTGGTCTGATTTAACTTGGTCTGGGTCCTTTTGGCTGCTTTACCACAGTTGCTGTCATGTTCTTTGGGGCAGCACTTGAAAAAGCAGAGGAATTGCTGCATGTCTAAACTCCCTGCATCCCATTGGCCAAGGGCCAACATGTGCTACCTCCAGGCTAATTTGACCTAAATGTAAATGAGACACAGGGTGATGTACGGAAGTGTTAAATTACTATATCATACACCTGAAACTAACATAACACTGTGTGTTAACTAACCAGAATTAAAACGAAAACTTAAAGAAAAATAAAATAAAAGTAAATGAGGCATCATAGATCAGATAGTGCTATAAGCAGATGGGGCCCTAGAGATTGTCTAGTTCAATCCTCCCCTTTTCCAGATGGTGAAAGAGCGGCTCAGAGGGAGGAAGCCACTTGCCTGAGAGCATACGGTCAGAAGCAGAGGCAAGAGAGGCATGAAGGTCACCTAAAAACCAGTCTGTCACTCTTCTACTTCCCTGCTCGGCAATGTTCCCCTGCCTGCCCTTGAACTCTCAACAACCTATAAATAGTGATGCACTGGCGAATGCTTAATGACCACCTCTTGAGGGGGAGAAACCAGACTCTACTGGCCAATTTCTGTGGTGTAGACACTCTGACCATGGCCATTTCTAGCTGCCAAAGCGAGGTCACTGAATTGGGGTGGGGGTGAGATGGGCAGTGGTAAGCCCTGATAAGGCATCGTTGCCACACAGAGAAAACAGACACCAACCGTGGCCAGGACATAGACAGAGGAAAGTCTAGGCAACTGATCAAGATGTGATGAGTTACACTTATTTATTACCTCTGTTTTCAGTATAAGTTATTTGATTCTAAGTTTATATAACTTAATGTCTAGTAATGGCTGTGTTGAATAGTAGCTCGCAAAATGCCTGAAAATGTAACATTTGGCTCCTGGGAGCCCCAGTGCCCCAGTCCCAGTACACCATTGTCTACAAGGCAGTGAAACCAGCTTCTCAGTGTGGCAACCTGTGTTCCTGGTTTATAAATTTGTCTCAAGTCTTTCCTTTTTTTTTAAAGGTTTATTTCTTTATTTTAGAGAGAGAGAGTGCGAGCATGAGCAGGGGGAGGGGGAGAGGGAGAGGGAGAGAGAATCTCAAGCAGACTCCTTGTTGAGCACTGAGCCTGACCCCTTGGCTCCACCTCAGGACCCCCCACTCCTGCTTGCCTGCAGAGATCACGACCTGAGCTGAAATCAAGAGTCAGATGCTTAAATGACTGAACCACCCAGGTGCCCCTCAAGTTGTCTGAATACTCTTTAATGGAAACATGCATTATGAATAGATGGAAAGAAAAAAGGCGGAGTATAAATGAGTCATTCTGGAGAGGCATTTTCTGGGTAACTGAAGGCATAGCTCTTTAAGCTCCCAAACTAAAGAAATTTTAACTCTGCTGGATGGACTTTTAAAAGAACAGGGTCACACCCTTTCCTACTTCATTATGCCCGTGGCATTATAGCTCATTACCTTCTTATTGACAACGAGAGACCTGGGGAGCTGTGGAAGGCTCTTTCTGGAATAAGGGACCTCAGCTCCTGTGCTGTTGGGATTCTTGACTTGCTTTCTGAGGGTGTTTATTCTCACTCAGTGTCCAGAGCTGTGAGTTCTTCCCACCGTCATCATGTCTGTCTCTAGCTCTCCCTTTTTCTAATTGACTAGAGAAACAAAGAGTTAGATTTATTAGAATTATATTAAAAACTTCATTAATCTGATGTGATGCAGGCCTGATGAATAAATGGCAAAATTTTTGTGCACAGATCTTACAGTATTTATTTTGGCTGCTCAGAAGCCTTTTGACTTAAATTTTGCTTTTTGTAGAATCTCTGAAGAGGAGCTATTTCCGGATGACTATGTTCCAGATCAGTGAGTATTGCTATAACTTATTATTTTCTCTAAGAATAGACTAAAACTTATACACATGACAATATTTTTCATATTATATATAATCAGTAAAATGGACATTTAAAAAAATTAGATACAATTCTGTAGTCACCAAATTAGCAAACATTAGAGTCTGAGAAGAACAAGTGGTTGTAGAATGGAAAAACGAAGATTTCTCATCCACCGCTGAAAAATTTTCCTTGCATGCCTGGTGTTCCATTATAAAAAAAAGGAAGATTCTTCTCTGGGCCAGGCACTACATCAGAGAGAAAGCCGAGCAGTCCCAGTCTGTTTGTGGAAGGACTGACTCCATGATGCTGTTGGAACATGAGGCATTCCATATGGTGAATTTTGCAAAGAACAGTAAGAATCTGAAGGGTGACGTTTGGCGCATGTCTCCTTGCTCACAGGGGCATTCTTGGACTGTTTCAGCACAGTTCCTGGCAATGGGTGGGGAAGCAGATGTAGTGTTTGAAATGCCCCCCCCCGCCCCCCCAATCTGGAGGAAGGGAGGTCTGTCCATGCACCTGCCATCCTGGGCAGTGCCGCTTGCTAGGGCTGGGAGCTGAAGTACACCTAGTGCTGCCTTAGTTTCACCAGTGTGTCCACTCCTTTGCTGAGAAGGAGAAAACATCAGGTCATTATCAGAGCAGGTGGTTTTCCCTACTTTCTTCTTCCCTAACTGCACGAAAGGCATTGCAGGTGCTGATCAGGGAAGCCGGCCACTGCTCTGCAGAAAAGGGACCCTTCGCGCCATTCCCAATATCCTCCTCATCTCTTTGGAGCCTCATTTTACCTCTTTTCCTTAAGACTTATTAAGTCATTTGAGGAGATTCATGTGATGGGCCATGGAACAGAAGTGTCCAGGGCCAGAATCAGGAGGTGAGCAGGCATGAAGACAAACCCCCTTTCCCGCCCTGGCCTCTGCCCCCTGCTGTTGCCATCACTTGGGCAACTTCTAGAAAGTCTCTGGAGCTGGGGTCACCCCACGTTGGGCTTCAGGAGCAGGTTTGCTCCCCCACAACCCCCCTCATTGGCCTAATTAACAAGTTGGGTTTTTTCCAACTCCTGGCTGTGGCTCCCACGGGGCTGGGCTCCGCTGGGGGTGGGCAGACAGTCTTACTTTAAGCAGCGTATTGATCCTTACATGGTCGTGAGCCCCTCTTGGGGGAGTACTCTCATGTTTTAAGTGCACGCAGTTACTCTCTTGACTGGCTTGTAAACAGGTTTTAATGGGGCTATTAGTGTAAAAGGACAGGAAACTTTCAAAAACAGCCTCTTAAATATTCATGAGGATGTTAAATCTGGCGCTTAATCACCAGTGTTTGCACACAGCTAACGGGGAGGGAGGACAGCTGACAGGCTGCCTTCACTCTGAACAATTGACAGGGCATTAATAAACGCTCCTACAGGCATGATTAATGGCCAACAGAACAGACCTTTTTTTTTTTTTTTTTTTTTTTTTAAACAAACAGAGCCCCTCTCCCTTGGGGATTCCTATTCTGAGAGGGGGGAGTGTCCCTGCGGGGTGGGAGTGGGATTGGGGGAAGATGGAAGCTGGAGAGGTGCAGCCCTTCAGAACAAATTCTATCCCATCAGAAATAGTTCAGTGGGGTCCCCTCTTCCCCCTAGGATGGCTGTCCATTTCCTAAAGCATGGTTTCTCAGGGGAAACTTTCCAAAAACTTAAGCAGAAAATCATCTCCAAAAAATTCCTACCTGGAGAATTCTTAACTCAGCTTTGGCAGGGCCATGAGGGAAGCACCTGGGAACTCACTGTGGGAGCTCCCTGGAGGGTCCTTACTAAGATGCCTCTTTAATACCTGAGCTCACACACTTTCAGAGTGGAGTTAAATGCAGACAAAGATGGTCAGCGGTGGCTCAGGGGCTCCTGGGAGCTGCCCTACCCTCCTCAAGCCACCTGTCTTCTTGTGCATTTTCATTCCTGGAGAGACGTCTTTCTCTCACTTCTCTCTGTAATGGTGGATGTAGAGTTCCCATTGAAAATGTATGGGAAGAGTGTTTTATTAACTAGTAAATGATCCATGGTGTTTTACTTCTAGAATGGACCTTGGAGACTGTCTAGGTCCATCTTCACTCTTGCTGGATAAGGAGACTGAGGTGCAGAGAGATGGAAGAGCTTGTCCAAAGCCACCTACTAAGGAAGGAACAGATGGTACTGGACCCCAGCTGTCCTGACTCCTGGTTTGCCCCCATACCGGCATGACGTGACTTCTCCAGGGAGAGCCCGAGAACACCCGGCTGGTTCCTCCAGGGGTGCTGGAGGCTCAAAGGCCAGATCAGTTGCAAGTAGGACAAGATTAGTACTACAAGAACCAAAACAAAGTTAAGCACAGAAAGTTCTGGAAAACATCCCACATTTTCTGTGTGGTGGGAAACCCCAGCTTCATTATCTGAGACCAACTCAGAAATTCAAAACGTTTCCTTGACGTAAGTGCCAGTTGGGAGTTTTGGTTGGCAAGTTCTTTCCAGAAATGAAATCAAGGCTACCTCCCATATATAAAGTCAGAAATCCATAAAAATCTATTTAAGGGCTAGAAAAAGCCCACTATATTTTATAATGGTTGATCAGGGCAAAAACATCAGCATCTCCCATAAAATACTTCCCAGTGCCTAGCCCTTGCTGTCCACATTCCGCACACTTCCTTCCCATGCACTAGCTATTGCAAGGTGGATATCAAGTAGCCCTTTCCCCAAGGTACTCTTCCTCTTGTTAGCGATTTAACCCTAGGGCCATGACAAAAAACTGAGAGCTTTTTGCAAATAACACTTTCGTCATCTCATACCCCTGGTGAAGAATCCATAGTGGTGCCCTCCACATTTGGGTCCAGCCCTGGTTGGTGCTCCTCTGCCCAGCCAGTTTTAGCTTCCCCTCTGAGCCAAACATATCACTTCCTTTCCAGTCAGTGGACCAAGGAACATGCCACAGGCAATGTGGATATGATTATTAACCTTAGATTTGTTTAGAGACTCTGTGCAACATTTTTTTTTTTATGGAATGCCAACCAGGAATGAAAAATCAACCTCTCTTGCTGAACAGTTTGCATTAATGACTTCCATAAGAGCCAATCTATTGATTTTTTTTTTTAAACAAAACTCCACTTGTCTCTTTCATCTGGATATATAGCTGGTGGGTGTTATTGGTAAAGCAACCAATTTGAGAAATAGTTTCCTTCTCACAATTACAGTGAATGTATTTTGACAGTTTTCACCAATAATGGTTACAGTGTTTGGTATAAATGGGAAGCACAGATGAAGCCTTAAACCCCAGTGGAGTTGGGCACTCTTTTCTCAACGGAAGACTCACTGTCGGCGGTATGAAGTGCAAGGACAGATTCTATATGCCTTGCTAGTTAGTCAACCTGTAACCACATGTTGGACAGCACAACACTGATTTCACAGAACATGACTTTGGATTGACACCATGACTCTTCCACCAAAGTCTCCTATCCTATAATGTTGTTTTTGTTTGTTTAATCAGTCAGATTTGAAGGACTCAGCATGGCTCACTGAAAATACTTGGATTAGGATGTAGAGAATTTAGATTCTACTCCCAATAATCCTCCTAATTTGGTGTGTAGATTAGGCAAACTCCCTTTCCTTACCTGCAAAATGAGTACAGTAAACCTGTCCTGTCAATCTGTTATTTCAGGTGAAGTAATGCATACATTGACTATTTGTTGTTTCCATCTGATGTCTCACAGTCATCTTAAAATGAAACTTCCCTACATTGAACTTAGATTCTCTTCCTCTTGAAACCTATTCCTTTTCCAGCATTCTCAGATCAATCACTGGTATCACAAATGACTCAGGTGATCGTTCCAGAAACTGGAAACTGGAGTCATCCTCTCCCCCCATTGTAGCTGATCAATATCACATTCTGTTCTGCCTTTTAAGAAAGTCTCAAATCTACTCACCCCACTCACCAGTCTGGTCCAAGCCATGTTCGTCTCTTGCCTGGGTGGCTGGTGTCACCTCCTTACATTCCTGCTGTGCCCACTATTGCCTGTTGGTACCCCCTAGCAGCCAGAGCCATCCTCTAAAAATGTAACCTGCTCATCATTCCCTACCTAGAACCCTCCAATGGTTGCCCAAGTTCCTCAAATATGGGCTATCATCCATGACAGTCTTGACCCCACCTTCCCTTCAGTCTTATTTTGATCTCATTCCACTTCAAACACACTGTCCTCTTCTGCTCCTTTTGTGTTTCTTTCAAGTCTTGGAGGCTTCGTAGTACAGTTCCCTCTGCTAGAAAGCTCACAAGCCAATCATGGTCCAGATGGGTCCTACTCACCTAGATTTTAGATTTAGATTTCAGCATAAATATCAAAAGCCATGCCTGTAGAGGAGACCTCCCTGCTCCCACTCCTATTCCCCAATAGGATTTCCATGATCATTATCTTGTGTAGCATTTAACAAAATTGCATCTTAAATATTTATTTGTGTGACTGTTGGGACCATAAGCTCCATGAGGACCACTTTGTTTGCTCCTGTGCCCCAGTGCCTTGACAAAGGCTCATCACATGGCACATATGCAAAGTTAAGGATGAATGCACATGTGAATGATGGTTGAACATCAATGAAAATGCAAGTTATTTTCATTCCTGTATCCATGGGATATTGAACTAATGGTTAGGTGAGACATCGCTCATGAGTCAGAAATTTTTTTGGTGGTAAGTTAACCAAGTCCAGAAACTCAATCTTGAACTAGTTTAAATGTCAAAGGGGAAGTTTATTGGCCTCTGTCACATAACTAAACAAAGGCAATACTGAAGATGGCTTCAGTTACTCAAAAGATAACAGTTAATTTCTCTTTTTCCTTCCATCTCATTCCTGTTTGACTTCACTCTTCAATGCAGACAGATATCTCCATGGGATAGGGAACATGGCAGCTGGGAGCCCTAGGTTCACAACTTTTTAGTGTTTACTGCCAGGAAAACTCCAGGAGGGGATTCTTCTTGACTCTTCCTTGGGTCACAAGCCCATCCCTAGTCACTGTGACTGCTGTCCCCACTGTGGCCAAGAGGATGGAGCCATCATTAATCGACCACAGAGATCCTGGGATTGGAGTCTGTAACCAGAAGGGTGGGGCTGGCAGCCAACATTGGGTTGGTGGGTAGGTATTGGGCTTGGCAGTTAAAGACAATAGCCACCATACAGTGAGAATCCTGTAGGAATGGAGACCAGCTGATCTGCATTCTAATGTTCATGATTTACGCCTTGATTTTTCTGGCTCCTGGCACAGCTAAGGTTCATCAGAAAACTCAGAACAGATGTGGCTTCTCTGTGCATAGATTTGGCAGCTAGCATCTTGAAATTCCATGAAAGGAATTATTCTTTGGGTTAGGATAAGAGTCTTCCATGGTTAATTACAATTTAGGAACCTACATAAAGAGTTAGATTTAGAATTCATGGTGCCAGTAGCCACCAATATTAACCTAACTATTGTTCTCCCCCCTTGCTAGGGAGTTAGTGGAGGAGACTTTGGCATAAAAAGACAATGCTGATCCTGCCTGGTGGTAGTTGAATTAATAAGTGAGATGTAGAAGATGATATATTCCCACCAATCTTCCATAGCCTAATTAAACATCACCCCTCTCTGAAGCTTTCACTGTCCTCCAAT
Organism: Lontra canadensis; assembly: GCF_010015895.1. Taxonomy (NCBI): domain Eukaryota; kingdom Metazoa; phylum Chordata; class Mammalia; order Carnivora; family Mustelidae; genus Lontra; species Lontra canadensis. The sequence continues at coordinate 903,472 of NW_022631011.1, read as the reverse complement.
GAGGACTAATAGTTAAAGTTCTATTTATAGGATTGTTATGAGAATTTGATGAGTTAATACATATGAAGCACTGGACTGTAAGCACTCAGTGAGTTTTAGCTATGATCATTGCAATAGGACAAAAGGGAAAACACAGGCACGGTGACTACCAAAAACAGATGTCATAGCCTTTCTGTGTTCTAAATCTGTATTTATTTTTCCATTTGATACAGGTAACTTTTGCTTTAAGAACTTGCCTGGGGGGGGGCACCTGTGTGGTTCAGTGGGTTAAAGCCTCTGCCTTCAGCTCAGGTCATGATCCCAGGGTCCTGGGATCGAGCCCCGTATCGGGCTCTCTGCTCAGTGGGGAGCCTGCTTCCTCCTCTCTCTCTCTCTCTGCCTGCCTCTCCGCCTACTTGTGATCTCTCTCTCTCTGTCAAATAAATAAAATCTTAAAAAAATTTTTTTTAAGAACTTGCCTGGGAACCACACAATGGAAATTTCAGTAACTATGCTGGGGCTGGGTTATCTCATGCACAGCCATTTTTCAGCTGGGTTCCTCCAATAGCTTTGCAAAATGTAGGTAGTGTTCTAACATTTTGTGCTTAAGGCTCACTGGTAGAGTTTGTTTGAAATGTGGTTTTCTTGAGTCTCCTCCTGAGAGATTCTGATTTTGTAGGTCTGGTGGAGGGGGTCTAGGAATGTCACTTTCTAACCATAGCTTCAGTGAGTCTCCTGCTGGTGATTTCATGGACTGTGGTTTGAGAAACAAACCCAGAGGAAGGTGCAGTAGGGATGAGGAAAGATGGGGAAAGTAAGCAGTACTTTATGGTTGGGGTTTCCCAAAGTCCCAAAGTGCTCCCCACTTGGAAGAGAACTCCATTGTGTTGCCTTCATGTGCCAGCCAGGGTGAGTGTCACATATGTACAAATCATCCATTGTGTCTACTATTCTAGTCAGCCTATAGCCATCTGGACTGCTGACAGGGTCGCAGCTCTGTCAAGCCCCAGATTCAGCATCCATTCATTTTTGAGCTGACAGTTATGAAGAGGAGATGGTAGTGGGTAGAGGCCTGGACTGTCAGAGGTTCCACAGAATGAATGTCTTTATGGACATCATGGTGGAAGCTCCCCTTAGATCCTTGTCCTCTTGCATGAAGTGATTTCCAGGAAGGTTCAGGAATAGATTTTGAATGGTCAGATACAATCCCAAAGACCCTGCCCTTTGGGAAGGAGTTGGGGCGTATTAAGGCAGCCTATCAGAGGAACATGCATTACCAACTCTTATGCTTTTGTATTAAGCATTATGTCTCATCTTTACAGTCAGATTAATGGAGATTAGTGGTTCCACTTAAGAGTTTAAACATTGTGCTGACCCAAATTGTTGGAGCCATCATAACATGGTGCTATATGTTCAAGGGCTGGACCAGCTGGTAGTTGAGAGGGGGAGGGAAAGGTCTACATTTTCGCAAAGTGATTTCATTAATTGTTTTGTGAAAGAAAGCTGGGGTGACTCTTTATACATAATGCATATATGGCACTTTCCCTACTTTCCACACACTTAAATGCCCATCAGCTCAGTCTGGTGATGCTCCCTTGCTAAGAGGACATTTAATAATCAACGGTCACTCACGCTTGCCTCCCTTGGCTTCTGTGGGTGGAGCCCAGTCCCTGAAGTCTCAAATGGTTTCATTAATGTCTTTTATCCACTTTTACCGAAGGATAAAAATAAATCTCTCAAAAGCTCTTAGAAACCCTATACCCTTTATGTAGGAGGAAAAAGGAGGACGGCTGTTAATTAATAAACTTAAATTGTCTCTGCAGGAACACACAGCTGTGATCCAGAGAACACATGAACCAAACTTAGCCTCTGTCAAGTCAGAGTTACTCTTTATTCATTGGACAGATTAAGTAACTGAAGACTCTGTGTCTTAATTCAGGCTGCTATAATGAAATACCATAGACTTGGTGACTTGAACAACAAATGTTTATTTCGTGTAGTTCTGGAGATTGGAAAGTCCAAGACCAAGGTGGTGCCAGATTCTGTGTCTGGTGAGGACCTGCTTCCAGGTTTTCAGGTTTCTATTTATGTCCTCACATGGCCTTTCCTTGGTAAGTGCAGATGGTGAGATGGGGAGAGAGAGAGCTCAGGTCCCTTTCTCTTTTTATAAAGACATTAATCCCATAAAGAGGGCCCCACCCTTATGACCTCATCAAACCCTTATTGCTTCCCAAAGACCCCATCTCCAAAACCGTCACATTGAGGGTCCCTCCTTCCCAGTATAATTTGGGGGTGATGGACCATTGCACTCTGTGTTATAAAGTTGAAGAGGAAGTCATGCATGAATTTTACTTTAAAGCAAAGTGCATCTTTCTTAGCACGTATACTCAGGGCTGGTAGGATATTCTTTTGCATATCCTCAGAGGGGAAGAACGTGGTTGGAAATAGTCAACATCTGCTTGGAACTAAATCTGGTGAATAAGATGAGTGAAGAGGCTGGAGAAGGGCATGCTTGGCTAAGAGGAGATAATGTGACTAGTTTTGTTGTGGGGCCAGCTGGAGCAGGAGGTTAGCAAGAAAAGAAGCCCCCAAATGCTTGGCATAAAAGCAGCATCAACAGATGCAAAGATTAGTATGGGGCAGAAGGGATCAGGATTTGGTGGAGGGAGGGTGTGCGTTTGAATTGTAAAGGCTCTGCCCATCCACTCTCCCTCAACTCTAGTTGTGAATCACTGGTCTAAACTGTCAAAGGGATGCCCTGGGACAGGAGCACTCATTTAATACTCAGAAAGTTTTGTTCTAAGAAATGTTCTCTTAATGTGTAAGCATACAACGATATACATAGCATAGAAGGATTTTTTAAAAAAGATTTTATTTATTTGACAGACAGAGATCACAAGTAGGCAGAGAGAGGAGGGGAAGCAGGCTCCCTGCTGAGCAGAGAGCCTGATGTGGGGCTCAATTCCAGGACCCTGAGATCGTGACCTGAGCTGAAGGCAGAGGCTTTAACCCACTGAGCCACCCAGGCACCCCAGAAGGATTTTTTTTGAAGTGGCTTCTCCTTCATGTTTTTCTAAGAGTATTTAGAAATATCTTCATAGTTTCAACTTTCAAACAATTTCCTCCAAACTATTTTTTTAAACATTTAATGCATTTACTGCAAACTATTTAATGCAAACTATTATTTTAACCATAAGAGCATCAAATAATTCCCCTACGAATGCTGATGATGTCAATAGCATTGGGAAGACACATTAGTGTTACTATTATTTTATCATGTTATGGAGCAAGAATCTAAGGTACTTAGATTAATGTCAGAATCAGGATTTTAACTTCTGGCTGTATGACTTATAATTTATGCTGATGACAAGAAGATTTCTGTCTTCTGCACCATTTCCTGCCAATGCAGAGAGAAGGAAGGTCGGAATTTCTCCACGTCAATCAAATCTGTTTGGCCTGGTTCTTTTAGGGGGCCCAGATGTGGTTCAGAGGTCATCCCTTGGAGGCTTGAAAATTCAACATTGGCAGAGCGCCGTAAATGTTAGGGTAGAGATAAAACTTCATTAATGCCTGAAGGCCTGGAATCTTACTTTTAAAAAAGATTTACTTATTTATTTTAGAGGAGGTAGGGAGAGAACAAACAGGAGGGGCAGAAGGAGAGCGAGAGAGAGTCTCCGGCAGACTCTGTGTGGAGCTCCCGACCTAGGACTCAACCTCCTGAAGCCGAGACCACGACCTGAGTCTGAACCAAGAGTTGGATGCTCCACCAGCGGAGCTCCCCAGGTGCCCCCCAGAAGGCCTGGACTTCTGGCACAGAGCCAGGGAACTGGGGAAGTGGAGCAAAGCCATTTCCTTACTTCTCTTGGCCATGATTGTTCGAAACTACTTTGCTGTGAGATATTAAAGTAGTGGTTGGATTCCCTGTTGCGCTGACTCTTCCTTTCTACCTCTGTGTGGGTCTCCTCCCTGCCTCCCTGACCTGATGCCCCACCCAAATGCTAAATCTATTCCCTGAAGTTACTGATAGTCTATAACTATCAGCATCAGCACCATCTGGGGGCTCGGAAGGCAGAATATTAGGCTCTGCCCCAGATCTACTGAATCAGAAGCTGCATTTTTCTCTTCTTTCCTTTCTGTTTTTTTTTTTTGTTTTTTGTTTTTTGTTTTTTGTTTTTTGTTTTTTTTTGAGAGGGAGCAAGTGTTGGAGGAGCTGGAGGCAGAGGGAGGGGAGACAGAGAATTTTAAGCAGGCTTCACGCCTAGTGCTGACCAGGTGCTGGGCTTGATCTCACAACCCTGAGATCATGACCTGAGCTGAAATCAAGAGTCAAATGCTTAACTGACCAATCCATCCAGGTGTCCCTCAGAAGCTACATTTTAACAAGACACCCCGGGGCTGACTTTTTAAATTTGAGAAGCAATGCTCTAATGAACCCACAAAACATTTCTGTGCAGGTAGAGGTCAGGTGACCTCTGGTACAGGTGACACTCTATGGGGGTCTGTGGTCAGCCTGGAATGAAAGGAAGCCTTGGAGAGAGAGAGCTTGCATGGGAACACCTGAAGTTTCCTGCTCCTTCCTTTCTTCCTGTCTTTATTCTTAGAGTCAACACCACGTGGATGAACTCTTTGGATATTGTTTAATATGCCCTGGGCCAAGGTTAAGAGAAAGTGACAGTTTTCTTGTAATCGCACATTCGTAGGGGGAGAAGAGATTTGGTTATCGTCTATCTACTATTTTGAGCAGATGTCACTTCTACTGCATCTCAGACACACAATGATCTGCCCTTGCTCAAATACTTCTGGTGTTGGGGATTTCCACTGCTTCTTGGGCAGCTGACTCCATTTTCACTTTCCAACAAACATTTGTCAAGTGCCTTCTGGGGGTCTGGCTGTGTTAGGGCACAAAGACACACGTTTAGTCTGTTCCTGTCTTCAGGTGGTTACCAGTTTGTAACTTCAACTGCATAAAATGTATCCTATTCTCCTGAAGTCTTCCCCGGGCCAATTAATTCTATGATGGTATGTATATATGTATGTGTATATGTGTACAGTATATATATGGTATCCATATGGTGTGTGTGTATGTAAATATACATGTTTTGGAATTAGCGTGGGGAGTAAACCCTAGCTGTGTAATCATGGATCACTGTGAGTCTCCGTTGCTTCATCTGTACGAGGATTATTTTGCTGGTAGCACTAACACAACTCTGGTAAGCTTTAGCAGAAAGATTTATTGACCCATGGAATCCAGGGAATGAGTGAATAGGCCCACTGCAGTGAAGCCGTTGGGCTTCAGGAACTCTTGCAAACAAAAAGTAAAAATCCATGAGTTTCTCGTTGTCTCTTTCTGCTTGCCTTGTTGACTCTTGTCTCTCTCTGCATCCAATTTTATCAGAGTGGGAAATGTGACTGCATTTTACAATTCTAAGGGCCTCTAAGGAAGTAATTAAGGTTAAATGAAGTCATAAGGGTGGGGCCCTGATCCTATAGGATTTGTGACCTTGCAAGAAGAGACACCAGAGAACTCAATTTCTCTATCTCCAGGCATGCATGGGGGTCAGGGGATGGGGGTTGCTGGGGGTGGGGAGATCATGTGAGGACACAGCCAAAATCCAGCCATCTAAAAGTCAGGAAGAGACTCCAGAGACCCACCACATTGGTGTTCTGATCTTGGACCTCCAGCCTCTAGACCCAAGAAAATAAATTTCTATTGCTTAGGTCCCCTCACCTGTGGTGTTTATGATAGCACTCCAAGCAGACTAACACAGTCTGCATTTCCCTAGTAACTAATGATGCGGAACATCTTTTCATGAGCTTACTAGCCATTGGAATACTGTCCTTGGAGAAATGTCAGTCCAGATCCTTTGCTCATTTTGAAATTAGGTTGTATGTAGTTGAGTTGTAGCTATGGCTTTTTGTTCATTTCATAATTTCTTGTCCTTTTATTACAGATGTTCTTTCTCACCCCCAAATCAGTTGATCGCTGGTTGTGGCTCCCACGTGTGGCTTGAATCCGTCCTCACTGGACTATAGTCATCTGGACTATAAGCTTCCCTCCTTTTCCTCTCTCACTGGTTGTCTCTCCACCCCTGAGTCCAGTCTCCATAAGACAAACAGAATCTCAAATCTATCATGTCTATGTCCGGCTACCACCATGCTCAAAACCATTCAATCCATCTTTAGTTCCTTGCCATGAATTTAAATTCCTTTACATGGTTTTAAAGTCCTTCATAATCCACCTCCTATCCACCCTTACCCCCCCAGTTTCACTTCTTGCTATTCTCCTAAAAATCTAGAATATTTCCTTTTTCTCTCACTCAGGATGCATCATGGTGCATTTCAAAGTCAGTGTAGAGATCAGTAGCCTTCACACTTAACCATTTTAGCATGCAAATATTAACATCTCTTGTTTGTTCTGGAAACATTTAGTGTCTACCATGTGCCAAGCATGGGACTGAGTGGTGGGTCATCGAGAGGAATGCAACTCAGGCAAGTCTTGGGGGGCTGTCTTTAGCTGGGAAGTGTTATGAAAAAGCTATTACTAACCAACAAGCTAAGTGCTATGACGTAAATATAAGTAAGTGGGAGATCAGAGAGGGTGGAGAATGTTTTCCTGATGGAGGTAAAATTTGTCCTGAATTTCAGTGGGTAAGGAGGAGTAAGCCCTGCCAAGATGGTTGGGGCACGGACTTCCAGGTGGAGACAGCAACAAGAACAAAGGTGAGATGAGTTTCCTCAACTAAAGCATGGAGATTACAGTTCAGAGCATTGTCTTGAAGACATTATGAGATAACAAATGGGACATAAGGTTGTGTTGAATGGGACACACTTCCACTAAAAAAAAAAAACACTTTACTCATTGTTTATTTGAAACTCAAATGTAAGTGGGCATCTTGCATTTTTATTTGCTAAATCTGGAAATCTTAATATGATAACACTTATCACACAACCCAATAAATAGATATTAAATTTAACTTTATGCTGTTTAAATGGAATGGGGGAAGAGGAATAAAACCTAAAGGTAGGAGGGCCAATAATGTATAATAAAGAATTTGGTTCTTGATGTCATTGAAGATTTCCCTTTCAGGCGTCAGGGCATTTCCTGCCAAGTGCGAACTTTGCATTTAAATAGGTTCTCCTTTATGGTTACAAATGCTCCTAGAACAAGGCTGATGAGCTTCTTCATGGTGGGGGTCCTTCAAGCAGTCCAGTGAGCACAGTTCTGGGGTCAGTGGAACAGGAAGGAAATAGGAGGCCCAGTTTTGCTCCAGGGCATTTAATTGAACTAGCCTTCCTTTCTCTGTCTTTGTTGTCTGAGGATTTCTGAAACTCCCATGATTTGTAGAAAAAAATCATCACTGAAGTGCCTCAAGAATGTTGTGGCTTGGTTCCCCACCCTGGCTCCCATCTGGGCCTTCTTGGAAGGATGTGGCATTTCCTCCTAGTCTTCTGGACACCCCAAGGGCCCAGCTCCAAGGACTATGCTTCCTGACCCCCTGTAGGAGGGAAGTCAGGCAGCTTGCAGCCCTAGGTGATACGGCTGTACCTAGATGTGCTTAACAAATTGCTTGTTCACTCAATTACATTTTATTTAATCATCTGTAATCATATAAATTATGCCTGATGGTAGTAAATGTTCGTGTCAGTTCCTAATTACAGATTGATTAATTGGCTGGGGTGATCTGTATTACTACTTAGATAAGAAAATATGAAGATGATGATAAATTAGGACTGGTGATACTGAGCCCAGGAAGATGGAACATTTCCAAGTGCATCCCACTTTTGGGGGGTGGGAGAGCCATTCTCCCTTCCCTGACTCCTTCCCATCAGACACCTCCAGGAGGGTTTGTTTCCTATTGATTGGTTGATTTTGGCAATATCGGAGTCAAGAAATATTTATTATTATTTAGTTAGTGTATGTATGTAAAATTTTGGCCATGTAATGCTTTCTTTTTTGGCTGTTGGCAGAAACGAATAATGACAAGCTCATTACATTCAGTTGGGCTCATTATAGCCTACCGGGCCCTGAAAGTTCCCAAGGTTGAATTTGGCCTGGAGAGCAGGAATCCAGAGAATAAGGAGGTGGGGGAGGGGACTCTAGCAGCATCTACAGAATAATTTCCTATTGGGTAATTTTGTCTTTCTGTTTCCTTGCAAGTTAGAATGTCAGGTGGCCCAACCATACCTTACAGTTTTTCTCTAGCAAAAACAGCCCTTTGTGGTGTCTTCAAGGCAACTTGCCTGGAATGTGTAATGATTAATTCTCAGTTTTTGAGAATATAATCTAAATAGAATGCAGCCTACTTCCATCATCCTTGCCCCCTTCCCACTCATATCTGAGGCTAAAGGTAAAGATGCGGCAACATGGGCTAAGACATGTAAAGAGGAAAACGGAGGAATCTGATAATCCAGGAGTGGACCCTAGTTTCAAGGAAGGGGCTTGAGACTTCATTCCAGGTTCCTTGCCTCCTGAGAAGTAATGGGCAGAGGAAGAATGGCAGAAAAGCCCATGAGTGTCCTATACGTTGAAGACACAGCATCCCAGGGGGTTGTTAGCTGGAGAAGACCGTCAGCAGACCTCTCTTCTTGACAAATGAGCTACAGTGGGAGCTCCTCCCATTTACTTTATTAGCTGAAGTTCCCTAGCTGGTTTTTTTCTCGTGTCCTGTTGGCTAAGGTTGGCACCCAAGTCTACCCTAAATCAATCATTGTCAAAGGAACTGAGATACAACTGTGATTGGCCTAGACCAATCATATTTGACTCCCTAGTGGTATCTAGAGGAGGACCACCTTCCCCGAATATATGGCCTGTTAGAGGGTGGTCATACCTGACAGTGACACTTGGAACAAAATTAATACTGAGGGTCTATCAGTTACCAAGAAGTAAGAGTATGTGGGAGTGTGTGTGTGCATGTGTACAATTAGGGGCAGTTGTTGTGTGTTGAGTTGGCAGCCAATAGTATCTGCTCTGGGAAAGACACTGGAAAACACAAAAATGCAGGAACCATGAATATCTCATATCATATCTGTAGGAATGAAGATTTGAGTGATTCAGAGGAAAAACACAAAAATTAAGGCCTATCCCTCCGTATGATTTGGCTTTTATTTAGTTCTTCTCATTTTGCTTTCCGTAATAATACCTTGCTGTTACAGATGGCTCTCACAGTTTTATTCTGTGCATCATCTGGAGGTGTCATAGCTGATCTACTAAAGAAACCATGAGAATGTGGGGAGGACCCTGTTAGTAGCCTGCTTAGCCTCCATTCTTTCTACTCCTTCTTTCAAACTGAATGAACCCTGATGTATGCCATCCCCAGCTTCAGAAGAGGGTCGTCATGACTCTGAGCCAACTGGAGTTCAGCGGCCTCCTGGCAAGGGTTACGGGGAAGGAACAAGGATGCACACAGCCTCGATTGCCACTGGCAGCCATCTTGGGAACATGTGGGAGCAAGAGTTAAACTGAACAGGACGAGCTAGGAGAGGGAAAGAAACTATGGCCTCAATGACATCACTGAGCCAAACCTGGAGCTAAGCTTCTGACCCTGCTAGGTTGGATGACAATTTTCCTTATGACTTAAGCCAATGTGAATTGAAGTTTCTGGTTACTTGCCGTTGAAAGCACCTTCCTGAGTGAAACAGGTGTCCATTTTTATTTTGTCTTACAGATGAAGAAACTGAACAAGTGGAAGTAGGTGAGCTGCTTCATGTCCTACGGCCAAGAGAGTGATGGAAGGATGGAAGCCGGGTCTTCTCTCCCTGAGTTGTTTTTTTTTTGTTTGTTTTTTGTTTTTTTTTTTGTTTTTGTTTTTTGTTTTTTTTCCCACCTAATTCCCTCTTATGAAGGACTACTTTCCAGTGATCAGAAGTACCTTGAGCTGATCTGGGGAGGCCAAAGGGAAAGAGTGAAATGTTTCCTAGGAGCCCCAGTAGGGACAGGCTGAGAAATCTAATTCCCCCTGAGTTGGCTGCTGGCTGCCATCTGGATGAGATAATTATTACCCTGCCCTTTCTTTAACTGGCTCTGTTGTGGGAACAATGGGTTCCCATGAATTGTGCTGGTAAACAATATCTTTTTTGCTTCCTGGGGGAAATTTACAAGACAAAGGAGGAGCTTACCCCCACTGAGAAAGAGGGATTGGACGGAGAAGGGGAATAGACTCATGAGCCTTGGCAACAGTGCCTCCAAGGAGATGCTGTATCTAGAGCCAATTCTAGCTCCTGTCCCGAGAGGCCACAGCACTCCACCCCTGACATTCCGTCAGCTCCACGTAGGAACTGGCTGGTAGATGCCCTGGTGCAGAGAAGTCAATTTGTGTTGCAAGCCTGGTCATAGCCTGGATGATTCCACGGGCAGCTCTGCTGCTGAGATGGCTCCATGGGGCTGTCCTGCACTGGGCATATCATCGCCCGGCCTTTTGATTTTTGCCTTCACTAGTCACTGGATGTGGGATGCCCCTGGAAGGGTATGACTTTGAGCAAGGCGGCTCTCTGCAGGTGAGGCAGTCCTGAAGGGGTGGACAGCTGGGGACTAACAGCTGACCCCACTCCTGGACAGCTGGACCACCAGTCCTTGAAGAAAGACCTGGCTGGTGCATCTGTGTGTCCATCACACCTGCCCCCACTAGCCATCCACTGAGACTCTCCCAACCTTGAATTCTTCTCTGGAGACCAAGACTCCATTTTCTCTTCCATCTATGAGAATAGAACGGGAGGAGGAGCTGTTTGAACAGGGAGACTTATTGTAACATCGTAGAATGTGTCCATGCCCGCTGTAAGCCCAGCCGGAGGTGGGGACAGTTAGTAACTAACAACCAAACCTGAGAGGCTGGGGGGCCACTTTGCAGCGTCAGAAGCAGACCTGGTCAATGGGGAAGCAGCTCTGGACTTTTTAGAAAGGACGGCCAGAGTGAGTGCTGGCTAGCCCCAGCCTGTGATATCAGGTGCAAAGCCTGACTTTGCCTCTTTTTTCCTCATCTGTAAAATTCGGGTAATCTCTCCTTTTCTGCCCCTTGTATAAGGCTATTGTGGAAGTAACTCTGGTAACATGTATGAAAACAGATTAAAAGTCAACAGAATTGTGGATAGTGCCGCGATCACGTTTATTACTAGTGGAAGTGGCTGATGGACAGTGTGAAAGCCAAGTCCCGCACGTGGTGGCCCGATCCTGGAAAAGAAAAATGCGAAGTGTAATGCATTCGATTCAGGGGCAATGACTTTCTCTGAGCACCAATCCCCCCGAAGAACCCTATGCCTTCTTCCCTAGAAGGCTGCTGAACTCTCACGACTCTGTGGCTCAGGAGTGGGTTCTTCTCTGATCCATTTGCCTTGTGTTTCCTCTTTGTGCACTTATTAATGTGGTCTTCTAGAAGTCTCGGATTGTGAGCAGTAACCCTGGTGAGAGCGTCAGCTCTTGGATGGCAGGGATGGCCTTCCTTCTCTGTCCTGTCTAGAGCCTGCCTGACCCAGTCTGGACACATCCTGGACACAGGATATCTAAGTTCTTCAATTGTAGCCTGCAGTTGAGAGGAGGTAGGTGGACTGACGGTGGGTACCCAAAATGGGCTGACAGATGGGCAGGGGGCCGAGGCTGCCCCTCAGCAGATCAGGGACTTACAGACTAATAGGCTCTGGGAGAGACAATGTAGTCATTTGTCACACTTCCTGACACTTTTCTCCCCTCTCCCAGTCCAATATTTAGCACATATTTTTGGAACACCTGAAACATGCTTGGGGGTGGTGGGACATCTAGCACTGAACATAGCAGAGTAAAATCCTTGGCCCTGGGGAACTTACACACTGGATGGGGGTTGGGAGAACATAATAAACAAACTGGCCATAAAATACGTATTGTATCAGACGGTGATGATTACACAAAAATATCAGGCAGGGAAGGGGAACAGGCTGTGCCAGAGATGGAGTGGAGGAAGAGATGCTGTTTTAAACAAGGTGGTCAGGGAAGGCTTCTCTGGGAAAGTGACATTGCACAGAAATGTGAAACAGATGAAGGAGCAGCCCTGTGGGTATATGAGGGAACAGCATCCATCCCTGGGGAGCGGGTGTGTGAACAGCATATGCAAAGGCCCTGAGGTGGGCCCTTGTCTGGCAGTTTTGAGGTATGGCAGGGAGATCAGGGGCCGGAGCCGGGTGGTGGTGGGGAAACAATGATCAGGAGATGATCAGAGAGGTGGTGGGTTGGGGTTAGGATGGCCCACACCAGAAAGGACCTTGCAGGCCTTTGCAAGCACCCTGGCTTTTCCTCTGAGCGAGGTGAGGAGTCATTGCAGGTTTCTGAGCCCAGGAGTGACAGGATCTGGTTTAAGTTGAGAAGGATCCATCTGGCTGGTGAGTGAATGGACAGTGGGAGACAAAGGATGGAAGCAGGAAGATCAGCAAGGAGTCTGTTGTATTAATCCAGGTAATAGGGGAGGGGAGCTTGGACCAAGCTGGTAGCGTGGAGGTGGTGAGAAGTGGTTGGGTTTTGGAAGCATCCTGAAGGTGAGGGCAAGTCATTAAAGATACTGGTCCAGAGAGTAATTCAGACCGCAAAGGAGACATCTGCCTGTACAGGTAAGTGGCAACAGGACCAGAATCACCTGAATGAAACTGACCTCTGTGTCTGGATGGTGTTTCCGGCGTGTTTGATGTACCTGTCGGCTCGTGTGCATGTGCCTCTGTGTCCTTGTGTCCACCGGGGAGCAGGTGGAGCTGGCTGGGACAGGCAGAGGCAGTGTGGGGGAGGTCTACATCTCAGCCCACCATCTCTTCCCCCAGCCAGCCTGCCCTGGTCTTCTGGCACCTTCCATGGGCTCTCCATGCATCTGTCCCTGCTGATCCCTGGTCCCCGCTGATCTGGCTTTCATGAAGCAGCCCCTCCTGCATCTGCTCTCACTGTGGAGAGCAAAGATTGAACCCTTAGGGCATCATGCTGATGACTTTTTTTTTTTTTTTTTAACATGTAATTCTCTCTTTGTCCGATTCCCAACTGACCAGCTCTGTGGCTGGGCAACTCTTTATGCCTTGGAGCCTGGATAGGGCCAGGGTGGGTGGAGGCAGATGGGGTGGGCAGGAGAGGACAACTCGCACAAGCAGCTGACAGGAGGAAAGGCCTGCTGAAAGGTCTTTTTGTGTCTGGAAGTGGAAGTAGACGCTCAACCATCAGTTGGGAGAAATACGCATGATACCAGAAAGGAAAAGGAATTCCCACTAGAATATTAAAAAGACTATGCCCGGCGGTCCCCAAGTCCCAGGATTCCTTCTTGTGGTTTTGTGGGTGGGCCTCCTCTGGTTCTGCCAGTTGTGACGTGAGCTCTAGGAAGAGGTCCCCTTAGTTCGCTGTTTTGGACATCTGTACACAGATAAGTCTTTCCCCATCTACTGTGAACTTGATTTTGGGGCATTGACGGCACAAAGATGCAGCTATTTGTTCCCCGTGACCACCCACCCACCAGAATGGACACAACAGAGAGCCTTTCACCTGTTTGCCCCAAAGCAGTGTTTTCTAACAGGGCTCATTAAGGGGGCTTTAAAAAAATTAATTTTATTGAATATAAAAACTATAAACAGCTGTACAGTGACAAATCATCTGTCTCCCCATCAGTGCCCTTCTCCCACTGTGTCACCCTTGTCAGTGGTTCTGGGCTACCTTCCCTTAGGTTCTCACACAAGCACATATTAATATAGATCTTTCTACAGCTTCTGTACAAAATACAGCTAATTGGACACATTGTCTCAAACTGCACTTTTTCACTTAATATACTTCAGGTATGTTTTTGTGTCGACACAGGGACTTTGACATTCCTTTTCCAGCTGCATGGTGTCGATGGATGGGGGGGGCATTCGAGAAATGCAGATCGTCAGGCTCTGCCCTGGGCTGTTGCTTCTGAATTTCTTAGGGACCAGCATTTCCAGAAGACTCTCCAGGTGATTAGAATGTAACACTTCACTCATTCTCTCTCCTGCCTAGACCTTTTTGGTCAGCTGGGATGGTGTCCTCATTCTACCTTTCCCATACAATTATGGAAGGCTGGAAAATGCCTCCCTTCCCCCAGATATAGTCACTTCTCAAGTCCCAGGGTTGAGACTTTTATTACCCCATCTATTACTATTACCCCATATGGCAAAAGATGCGATTGAGTTAAGGATCTTGAGATGGGGAGAGTGTACTGGATTACCAGGTGGGCCCTGAATGCGATCTGCATTGGAGTCTGCCTCCACCTACTCATGCCTCCCGGCTTCTGTCTGCGTCCAAGCTCCCCCCACCTCCCTCTTACAACCATCCCTGGGATTGCATTTAGGGCCCACCTGGCTAACCCAGGATACTCTCCCCATCTCAACATCTTTAACTCAATCGCTTCTACAAGAATCTTTTTATTTATAAAGTGACATTTATGGGTTCTGGGGGTTGGATCCTGATATCTTCGGGAGGTCATTATTCAGCCTGCAGCAGAGAAGTGGACTGGCCGGGTGAAGGCGAGGAAAGTATTCCAGGAAGGGATCAGCATGTGCAAAGGTGTGGAGGAAACAGTGGGAAAGCTGCAAACTCCTCTTCCAAGGTCCAGTCTTTGGTGATGTGAAAAAAAAGGACACGTTCTTTCTGATTATTTCCTTGTCCAGGCTGAATCTTCTTAATGTCTTTGCTGATTTCTTTTCTCTTTTTAAGATTTCATTAAAAAAAAAATCTGTACACCCAATGTGGGGCTTGCACTCACAATGCTGAGATCAAGAGTCTAATGGTCCACCGACTGAACCAGCCAGGAGCCCCTGTCCTCACCCCTGTCTTAAGGGGCTATTCCCATTCAGGATGTGGACCCCCCCACCCCCAGCTGACGGAAGGTCTCCCTTGGCTTTTCAGTCTGTGCTCATGCCAGCATCCTGACCCTCCCCACCCCCCAGCATGCTGTGGGGCCGATCTGGTCCTATAGGAAGACTGTGAAGTGAGAGAGGTTGGTCTCAGCGATGCTTTCTCTCTGTTGCCTTCAGGTGACTTCGTTCATTGATTTAGTGAACATTTACTCAGCTGCATCTGTGTGCAGGTCTGGCTCTGGGGACTGGGGACAGACTGCTGGACAAGGCAGGCAAGGTCCGCATGTCCTGGAGCTCTGGGCACTGTTCAGAGTGCTGAACAAGGCAGGTGAGGCTATTTTTTAGGGGGCAGATGGAACAGGATAATAAATGAGTGAACAGCCACACGAACAAGAGGTTTTCAGACAGAAAGGAGGGCTGCAAAGTTGACCCAGGGGTGCTGAGATAGGAAGGGGTGCACTTTTTTGGGGAGGGTGGGGAAAGCCTCTCAGCAAGGGGTCACTGAAGTGAGTCAGAAGGACAAGAGCCTTAGAGTTGAGCATTCAAGCAGTGGGAGTGGCTGCAGCTGAGGCCCTATTCTGGGAAGAGCAGGTGAGTTAACAGAACAGGAGGGCCAGGGGGACAGGGGAGAGGGTGACTTTGGAGGCACATGAAGAGGCCAGCTCACGTAGGGCACTGAAAAGCAGCATCAGAACTGCAGCTTCTAATCCAAACTTGCTGGGAAGTTGTGTTAGCGGAGGGCTCTACCAGGTGTTCCAGCAGCAGGTGCACAGAGCAGGGGGCAAATGGGTGCGTGTGTGTGGCCCTTGGGGGCTGTGCTGGTTAATTTAATGGGTCAGTTTGACTGGGTTAGGGGATGCCCAGAGAGCTGGTAAAGGTTGTTTCTCGGTGTGTCTGCGAGGGTGTCTTTGGGAGAGATCGGCATTTAATTGGTAGACTGCCTAAAGGGGGTGCCCTCACCAGGCTGGGTGGGCACCACCCAATCCCCCGAAGGCTTGAATAAAACCAAAAGGCGGAGGGAGGGCAGATTCACTTTTTCTGCTTGAGCTGAGACCTCTATCTTCTTCTGCCCTTGGACATCAGTGCTCCCAGTTCTCAAGCTTTCAGATGTGGAATGACCTACACCATGGGCTTTCCTGGGTCCCCAACTGGCAGGCAGCAGATCCTGAGGCTTCTGAGTCTCCATGATGGCTTGACTGTCATAAATCTCCTCTTCTCCCTCTCCATCTGGCTGTCTCTGTTTCTTTGGGGGACTCTGACTAATAGAGGGGCCTGAAGACACACGTAGGGCAGCCCTGGGCACATTGGAAATCAAGACGTGACCTGAGTAAGCTCATCTGAGGAGTAGAGATGGAGAGGAGATGGATTCCTGATGCCCCTCTGAGCCGGCCAGTATTTGGGGACCAAGTGGAAGAGCAGGTCTGACGAAGGGAAGAGCAGGAGAGGCCGAGGAAGGAGGAGGGCCAAGCGGGAAGAGCACATCTCAAGTGGGGGGTGGTCAACGCTCGCCTGTCCTCTCTCCCTGGAAGAAGTGTTGTGGATTAATTAATTCCTTCCAGTTGTAAAGTCTCCTGGGTGAGAGGTTTTGAGAGGGATCGAAACTTAAGGCAAACTTCCAGAATTAATGCAACATTGCGGGGAGGGCTTCTGCGTTGTGTCTTGGGTCCTTGTGATGTCCATTTATATACTTTTCAAGGCCCAGCCTGTTGGAGAAACAGTCAGGAGACTGAATAAGATTGGCAGGGGGGATCTCAAGATGCCATGTTTATCATCATTTAAAACTTGCTCTCAGCCTCTGACAGGACTGTTTGGAGAGTCACTGTGTTTCGGGAAGTTTGCCTCCCATCATTCCACTGCATCCAAGCTGCCTCTGCGTGGACACCTGCCATTGTCTCAAGCGCCTGCCAGGCTGGCAGCAATCCAGACATCTGTCCCCCTACTAACCCTCCAACGCACCCAGTGGGACTTTCTGAACATCCTGTCAAGTGTAGTTACAAATATCTCTACGGAAATTGGAATACAGAGTTGATCCGTTTTACCCCGGAATAAATGGCTGTCCTGCATTGGGAGACGCTGGATTAGTGACTTTAAGGCCCTTTCATCTGGAAGAATCTGAGATCTGATGACAAATTCTTGGCCAAAATGATTGAATGATGACAGGAGACGCGCTCCTAAATACAGCCCCGGTGCAGGGGATTTTACTCGGCAGAATCAGGCATCACTACCTCATCCAAGTGGCGTGAACATGGCTGCTGGCCAAGGCATGGGCAAGGCGTCCCAGGTGTGAGCGGAGCATTTGTGTGTCCTTTCCTTGAAATGACCCAGGAGATGAAGATCAGTCCTCTGGTGCTGTGGCACTCGAGAACCCCCTCAGTCTGGCCCCAACCTCCCCCCACCTATAGGATGCTGTGGCTGCCTCCTCCCACACCTGTCCTCATCCTCCCCACCTCACATGCCAGCTGCTGCTTTCCTCTCTGCTCGTGCCCTCTGCCTGCTGGTTGGTCCACCCCTGGCACTGGACCTCCTGACCTGGTCACCGTGCTGACCTCCGTGTCCAAGAGGACTTCCTCCCCTGCTGGCGGCTGGATCTGCTCCTGACACTGCCACTTCCAGGCCTCTTCCCCGACCTCTGCTGCATCCACCTTTCCTGCCCTGCCTGGCCCGAGATGACACATTTTGCAAACACACTGCTATTGTCTGGCCCATTTCCCTGTGTCCTGTCCGGGTTGTGCTTCCTCAGCTGGGGTCTTTGCTTCCCACATAACTGGTCCTCTCTCTCTTCTTGCAGTGGGTTTCTCAAGGGCTTCCTTGTCCAGGAAGAGGGTCCTCTCACATCTGCCCTGGGCGAGCTCGGTTTTCTCTGTTCTTACTCTCTTACTCTCTCTAACTAGCTGTCTACTGACAGCGTTTGTATTTCACTGAAGGTTCCTATTGTATGACACTTCCCACGACTGAATTATGTTGCTCCAAAATTCATCTGTGGGAACCCTAATCCTAATGTGATTGTATTTGGAGATAGGGCTTTTAGGATGTAATTAGAGTTAAATGAGGCTGTAAGGTGGGGTCCCTAATCTCACAAGATTGGGAGCCTTGTAAGAGGAAGAGAGAGGGAACCCAGTTTGCACATGTGCACAGAGGAAAGGTCATGTGAGCACATATAGGAACATGGCTGTCTACAAGCTGGGAAGACAGTCCTCACCACAGTCTGACCATACTGGCACCCCGGTCTTGGGGTTCCACCTCCAGAAGGGTGAGAAAATACATTTCTGATGTTTAAGCTCTTCGGTCTATGCTATCTTGTTAAGGAGGCTGGAGCCAACCAAAACAACACCTTTTCACATGTCTGTGTCTTGTCTGCCTAGTGAACTGTGCATCCTAGACCAGAATTATTGTTTATAAACCCTTTTAAGTCGAAGTTTCATATGCCTAATGAATGATACATGTATGGTAAATACGGAGATTGCTGGATATTTGCAAGCTGAGCACAAGCATGTGACCAGCCTCCATCTGGGTCAAGAAACAGCACATTGCTAGCATCTCTCCAGCCCTCTCTGTGCAGCCTTCCCACCTTTGCCAGGTCCCAGGGCTGTCACCATTCCATCTTCTAGATCATTTGCCTGGCTGTATGCTTTATGTCCATAGAATTCCACTGCATGCGCTCTTCCGTGTCTGGCTTTTTTTTTTTTTTTCCCTCAGCATTTTGTTTGTGAAATTCATCCCTATTCTTGTGCGTGATTATAGACTATTCATTCTCATTATTGTCCAATAGTCCACCGTGGGAATATGCCACAATTTGTTTATTTGTCCACTCTGGCTCTTGGGCTTATGGGGAGCTCCTGGTCTTAGCCATTACAAGTAGTGCTGCTATGAGTATTCTAGTATGTGTTTTTTGGTAAACATATGTGTGTGTTTCTGCAGAGTCTCTGCCTCAGAGTGGGATTGTTCAGTCACAGACGTACGGATGTTTTAGTGGGTATTGATGAACAGGTTGCCAAAGCAATTGAGCTTCTTTGTGCTCTTACCAGTCAAGTGTGAGAAGAGCTATTTTTTTATTCACTTTTACGCTGTGGCATAGGGAGGAGTACATACAGGGTATTCAAGAAATGCTCACTCGATGAGTAGAGAGAAGGATTTTTTCAGGCAGTAGTGGACCCAGGTGTACATGGATGAACAAAATAAGTAGGGTTAATCAGGATCTTAGCATCTGGTGTCAGAATATTCAGAAACCTCCCTGAGCCACTGAAAAATTGCTCCATTTGAGTCCTGGTTGCAGATGCAGTGGCCTCACTAACTCCGGGGTTTCCGGATTACTTCATCGAGCATTTGCAGTGGAATTCATCTGGAGAACTTCCCTAGCACTGCAACATAGAGAAGCCTGGCTCTTCCATCCTGTCAGGTATTTCCACAGAATAACAAGCTGGAAGGAAGTTAGGGACCAGGAAGAATCAATTGATCACGCAGCTTTGGAGCCACGTTCAGAGGATGACCGATGAGGTCAAGCTGCAGGGGATCTGCTCCATTAGAGGGCTGCCCTGGGAAGGAGAGAGGTGGTGGACAGGAGGGAGGCCCATTGCCTCAAGCAACTCTGACCTCCTGCATTGTCTACATAAACGATATGCCCCTTGGCAAAGTCCCTGTAGCTCAGGAAAGAAGTGATGTGGGAGGTGCCAACCGTGTGAGAAGCAGTCAGTTCAATCAAAGAATATTCAAGGCCTTGCAAGGAACCCCAGAAGATTTCCAATTCAACATGGTTGGCAGAAGGAGACTCCCAGCATCTCAACCTCCTCTTCAGGACACACACCGGATTTCATGCTCCTTTTAAAACCTGGAGGCCAGGAGAAGGGACCAGAAGCACAGATAAGATCTGTCTAAAACAGAGAAGACTGGCATCTTCACCTTCTTTGATATGGAATTTAAGTCCACATCAAGGTTTTAATATGCTTTATTTCTTCAGCAACTCTATTACATTGTTAATTCACACGGAGTGTGTGGGGAGCTGAGAAACCAGTCCACTCCCTTATCTTCTCAATATAAATAGCTGTCTTAGTCTGTTTGAGCTGCCAAAATGAGTGATCACCGACTGGATGGCTTACACAAATACCTCATGCCAATGGAGTCTGGGAAGTCCAAGATCAAGACACCGTCAATGTTGAAGTTGGCAAAATCCAATTCTTGGGTCATAGATGTCAGTTGTAGACCTCTCTCTGGACCCTTTCATTAGGCACTAATCCATTCAGGAGGGTTCTGCCCTCATGACCTGATCACCTCCCAAAGACACACCTCCAAAACCATCACATTAAGGATTAGGCTTCCAGCATATGAATTTTGGGGGGACACAAACATCCAGTCCCTAACAGCTGCTATCTTTCCCAGTTGGCCTGTGGTTCACCTGCCATTGTTTTTAGCTTAATGGCAATACTTTACAGTCATCTTCCCTTAATTTCATCCTGGGGTCTCAGTCTATTCTTCAAAGTAGGTTACGTAGGCTAAGGTCATTCCTGTGTATACTTTAGAACTCAGCTCAAATGTCCCTTCCTTCAGAAGATTTTCCCTGCACTTTCAGGTTAGATCAAAGCTGCCAGCTCCATGCTTTTATGGCACTCTCTATCTCTTCTTTTGTTCCTTATCACAACTCCTGTCTGTAATTTCTTGAGCAATGTGTTTGGTCTCTGATTCTCATTCTAGACTCTCAGCCCCACAAGGATGGGCTATGCCAAGACTATGTCTTTCATGCACCACTTCATCCCCGTGGCTTAGCAAAGTGCTTGACTCCTAGTATGCCCTCATTAAAATGGAAAGGAGGGAAAGAAGGAAGAAGGAAAGGAGGGAGGGAGCATGAAGAGAAGGTAAGCTGTTCTAAAAGAACCTATGTTATTTATCCAGTTATGTTTTCTCCCAACTCTTCAGGAGAAGCCCTAATGGGTTCACCTTGCCAGCTGGATTGTAAGCAGCATGAGGAACCCTCCCATCAAGAAATTAGTGCTTTTCTTTAAAGCTCCTTCAATATGCTAACCAGCATTTTGTTCTCTGTCTTACCAGAAGCAACACAGTCTTGGCATAAGAAGAACATTAGCTACTCCTCCCAACTGTCAAACTCTACTCTCATTAGTGCACCTGGGGCTGGGAAGAGGGTCTGGGGAATCACCTTGACTCTAGCTCTGCTGATACCACAGAGGTACTCTTCACCTCCCAGAGGTCTACCAAGAGTCCGCCATGACATGTCCTGCATCTCCACGTACCTGCCTTCCCAGTACAGGGATGGGGAATGGAGAAATAAAGTGGCTTGTTACAGGTTGGATTGAGTCCCCTAAGAAGATATGTTGAAATATTCATCCATGGTGCTTATGCACACAACCTTATTTAGAAATAAGGTCTTTACAGGTGTAATCAGGTTAAGATGAGGTCATTGGGGTGGGCTTTAAACCAAAAGGACTGGTGTCCTTATATAAACTGTAGGGGAGGAAAAAATTTTTTTCCTTCTACCTATTTTAGGTTCTTCTCCCAGGGTCCAGCAGATTATACTGACAAAAAATTATCAAGGGAAAAGAAAACATAAGGTAATTAACATGTGCAGGGTACACACGTGGGAGCACCCAGTGATAAATAGCTCAAGAGGGTGCTTAGAACTTAGGCTTATCCTGAATCTTAACAAAAGAACCATAACTTTTCAGAGACGTGACAAGACCAAGGACAAGGGCTCTGAGCTTTAGGAGCAGCAAATGGTGGACAGGCAAATACATAAAGGAACTAATGGCAGATAGGGTTAGTTAGTAATATTCGCTATATAGATTCCTCTGTGGGTGTGTCTGGGCTGATAAGGGCCTAGAACTGTGGCTGTTGATTAACTTCTGTCTCTCCAGATAGAGAGGGGAGGAGGGGCACTTACAAATTTATGTCCTGCTTTTAGGCAAACAAGGGGGAGGGCAGAGAGCTTTTCTTCTCTCTGCTTCTATCTGCTTCTCAGTTGTCTTCAGCTCAAGAGAATCCTTAGGCCAAAGTGGCATATTTTGGGGTATTTTGCTACCCTTCAAGATCATGTGAACAGAGAGAGAGAGAGACACAGGAGAAGTTCACGCTCGGACAGAGGAAGAGAGTGGAGTGATGCAGTTGTGAACCAAGGAGAACCAATGATCGATGGCCTCTATCAGAAGCTGAATGTTTGAACACAGCCCCCATGCTCCCCATTCATATTTTGAAGACTTAGACCCAGTACATGGCTGTATTAGGACATGGGGCTTCTGAGGAGGAGATTAAGGTTAAATGAGGTCACAAAGGTGGGACCCCAGTCCTGTAGGATTAGTATCCTTTTAAGAAGAGACACTAGAGAGTTTTCTCTCTGCATATATCTTTTTGTCTATCTGTCTGTGCACCTGCTCAAAAGAAAGACCGCATGAGGACAGAGCAGCCACACGTCAAGAAGAGAGCTGTCACCCAAAGCTGAGCCCTGCCAGAGCCTTGATCTTGGAACTTCCAGCCTCCAGAACTATGAGAAGACAAACGTCTCTTGTATAAGACCCATAGGCTTTGGAATTTTGTTAGGGCAGCTGGCGCGGCCTAAGACAGCTCTCGTTTAAAGAAAGGGTTCTATGGCCCAGAGTAAAAGCTTGAATGCTCTGCCACCATCAAAGCCATCCATTCTGGAAATGCAACTTGGGAAAGACCAGACAAGTTGTTAGTTGTTAGGACTGGGACTGATTCCCATTCTATAAATGTCCTCTCTAAGAATGAGAATGATCTTCTTGCTATTAAAACAAGGGAAGACAACTTTGTTGGGTAGAAACTGAAGCACAGGTATAGATCAGGACCATGGTTGTGGCCTACTGGAGAAGCACATGGAAGGGGTAGTGAGAACCAGGGCAGGGAGGGTTGAGAAGGGTGAATGGGATTTTTGTTGCCCAAGATATTTGGGCTGTTTGGGAAACTTGAATGAAGGGAGTGCTTTGAAACACAAGCTCAGTGTAATTCAATCCAAGATTCCAAGTCCTAATCCAACTGTGGAAAAAGAATGGGATCTTGGGCTGGGCTGGGAGAAAGTAATGGAGAGTCGGTGCTCCCTGAGCCTTAGATTCAGGATTAGAGACTCCTGGTCAATAATGGGCACCTTGGTTTTGGAAAGCTCTAGCAAAACTGGATGTTGAGCAGTTGAGCCTGTGTCTAAGAGGTTTCTGCTCCGGGTAGGATGCTAGATCAGTTCTCTTTCTCACTGGGAGACTCTGAATTTCTGCAAAGGAACCTGATATCCTAACATGGATCTTTTAGGAGGCTGAAGTGTGGAATGGGAAATAAATAGACAAGAAATGGAATGAGGAATGGGTTTTAAAAACAGGTGATTATGAACTAAGGGAGTCAGACTTGAGGACATGGATTCCAGGGACAAAAGACTGGTTCCCCTGGGGAAAAAGATACTGGTTTTGTGGTTGAGGACGGAGGTGGGAGAATACAGCAGCATGTGGCTCTCCCCAGAGATTGTCTGGAAGCTCAGTTGGTGCTCAGTTTTGGGGGATTAGGAGCAATTCTGCCTGAGGCAGAGGGTTGGACCAGATGACCTCTCCAGATTCTTTCTCTTCTAATGATTCTGGGAAGACATTTCTCATTGTCTTGACAGTCCTGAAATGTCTTTTCTTAATGGGGAATTTATCTGCTGGATTCAATGGAACTGTTGCCTTTGTATTTTGTACATGCACCTGCCCTGGGGCCATGGTTACATTTTAAATAAATGAAATAAATCAATAAATACGATACACCTCACTTTAATCATTACATAATGCAAAAAATTATGATAATGCCACATTAAGTTGCAAATTAAGACATGCAAAAGAAGGAAATGTGCAAATGACTGTTCTGCCAGCAACATGAACTCCCCCCGCCTTGTGCTGTGTTATAATAAAGTCTATATTTATATCTGCCTACCTAGCAGCCTCCCGTTCAGCATGGGCCAATTGCGGGGGGAGATTATTGACATCATGAACCTTAACTTTTGTGTCTGATGGCTTTTTGTAAATGTGCCGTCTTAAATGAGCATTAGCCTGGCTCCTGCCGCAGGAGAGAAGGGTGTGACAGTGGGGGCACAGGCTTTGAGCAAGCTGGCTTGGCTTGGGAATCCCAGTTCTGCTTCTGAGCAGCTATGTAAAGTTTCCCATTCATTCAGCTCTCTGGACTTTCCCATTATTCAGCTCTCCTCAACTGTAATATGCAAGCGAAAAGCACGGATAAAAACGTGTCCACAACCTTCTGGCTCTTTGCCTTCCCCGGCCTTCCCCGCCACTACTGAGCAGGGCAATCGCACTTGAATGTGTTTTATGGTGTTTCATTTATAATTTCATTTGGAAAAGAAGGGCTGTGCTGCTCCAAACAATTGGCCGTCCCTGTTCTAGTCCCAATTTTATGGAAAAGGAAGATCAGAGAGGTGAAGTAACTTGCCCAAGATCACACAGCTGTTTATTCTCAAAGAGACCTCCACCCAAGGCCACAACTTGCTCCCAGGCCAGTGGCTTCCCACTGACCTTGTTTTGCCCACTTAGGAAAGCTGCCTTCTATAGGCCCTGATGCAGAAGCACAGACTAGAAGGCTGGGGCCAAGGCACAGCAGGTGTCCAGAACGACAAGGGTGGATGGGAACATCAGAGGTGCTGGAGTTAGGTGGTTGCAAATTCCCGCTCTGCCTCCTGCTCCCCTGTGACCTTGAACCATTTTGAATCTCAGTTTCTTCTTCCGTAACATGGTGGAAGAGAATCCAGTGAAACAATTTATCTCAAACGCCCTCCCTAGCTCCCAGCTCCTCCTAGGGGGGAAACAAATGTCAGGCGAATTTTCAAAGAAACTGCTCTGATTTAAAGAAAGACTGTGTTTCCTCAGTTTCCCCGAGCTGCCTCAAGAATGTCACTATTGAAAAAAAAAAAGAATGTCACTATTGAAATTCTGTCAATCGTGATACATTTCAATGGGTTAAACATTTTTCCTTTCCCCACCAAAAACCTTACTTCTTTTCACTTGCAGAGAAACTGAAAGCCCCTTCCTTTCGTGGCTCCTCATTCCCACTGCCTAGCTGGTTAAGTAAAAATGTATGACTCTTCACAGCCTGCCAGCATTCTGCACGGGGCTATTCTGAGTTGACTTAGTATTATTAGCAGTTTGATCATTTCCATATTACAGGGGAGGCTGGGGCAGGAGGGATGTGCTGGGTCCGTGGGGAAAGGGGCTGGGCTGGGGGACAAGGAGAGGTTCATACAGGCCAAAAGGAATGTTGAAGCCCAAGGTTTGGGGCACCACAATTTTGCCAAAGGTGGGAGCAGCAAAACCAGACCTCAGAGCCTCACCAAAATCAACCAGGGCCCAGGAGGAGAGGATGACGGTGGTGGTGTTTATTGCTTCCTTACTTCTTCTGGAAAACCATCAGTGCCAGCCTCTCACCAAGGCCCGGAGCTTTCGAGTCCCAGGACTGGCATTATATGGGATCAGACTGGTGAAAATGTAGGATGTTTTTCCTGTTTGTTTTGCTCAAAAGCTGTTGAGTGGGGTTCATAATCACACTGGGGCTGCACCCCAAGGATCCTCGTGTTTTATGGACTCCACTTTCTGTGAAGGAAGGATGGGGGCAGGATTGGGGAGGCGACTTTCCTTTTCCTATGAGTGTGGGGAAGAATATGAAGTTCACAGCCATACCAGGAATTGAGGCTTTTGCAGGCAGAGTAGTCAGGCACCAAAGATGATGCCAAAGAAATGGGAGAAGCACCACCTGTGTCTTGGGAACGTGTGCTGAGCTGGGTCCTGTCGCGTCCACCTGCTCTACTGCAGGGATTTGTCGGGGGCCAGTTAAGTGTTCCTAAAGTGTGGTAGGACGAAACAGTTTTGATAAAACGACGCTGCTCTTCCTTCTCCAAAGCTGCCAGCACGTCCTCCAAGGTGGCCACTCTCCCGTTCCAAGCATCCGGGAGGGATTTACGCGCAGGGAATCCAGGCTGCCAACTGACCTTGTGCATCCCAGTGGGAGTGGGAGTTGCTGGGTCCCTCTTTTCACTCATCTGTACCTCCAAACAGATCTCCTTTGGGGGTGACCACAAACCAACTACCTGCTCTGGGTCATTCACTATGCAAGACTCTTTTTTTGGTCCTTGAATGATGGAATATTTCAAAAGTGCAGGAAAGTACAAAAAGGATAAACTCTTTAAACCTGCTCAGAATTAACAAATTAACCTTTGCTCGTATTGTATCAGATTTTTCTTTTCTTTTCTTTTCTTTTTTTTTAAAGCTACTGGAAACCTCATATATACACTTAAAGTCCTCTTAGAACTTTCTATAATGTGTGACCTCACTTACCTCTTATCACAACCCATTGGCTTTAATAATGTGGCATTGCCCTCCCCTTCTCCAAAATCATAAAGTGAGGGTCTGAGAGGAAATATATCTATTGCTTGGAAGAGAGAGTGCGAGCCCTTAGACTTGGACCCAGCTCACCTCTCAGTTTCCTACTATTCTGGTTCTTTGCCCAGGAAGGAAGAAAGCCTATATTCTCTAGATTTTAGCAGGACCCGAGGAAACAGCTAGCAGCTAACAGATGAAGAATTTTGTTGTGGTGGGGAGGAGGGGAACACGAGAGCCTTCCATGCCTGGGAAGTTATGCTGCCCCTGCCCTCTGTCTTCTATCAAAAACCCTTTATGAAACCAGGCGAGATGGGAACCTCAAAGTTAGACAGAGCCCAAGCACGTGTGCTTGTTACAGCTTGTCTCTTTCTTTTAGGGAAATGTACAGGAGGGAAATAGAATCATTTCGTGGGCAAAGAGGAAACTGGCAGGTTGGATTCTGCAGTGTTTCTCTACATCTTTTGTGCAAGAATGGCAACCCACACCACTGCGTCCTTCAAGATGATCCAGTGGACTTTGGGTTCATGCTTCCTCATTCTGAAGCCCTGCAAGTGGGTAGTGAGAGGCCCTCTGAGTAGAGGTCCAGGGCCAGGACATCTCAGGCTGCTTCTGAACTCAGCACTGTTATTAAAGCCATCCTTCCAATGACACCATCCTTAGACTTGTGTCTTTTTGTCCTCTTGCTTGTTGCCTTGTGGCCCCAAGCTGGCTGCAGCGGCTCCAGGCATCATGACAATATTCAAGGACTGGGCAAGAAGTGCTTAGAGGTAAGGGATTACCAAAAGGGCAGTGTTTTCTTCTCTTATGTGGAAAAAAATTTCTTTTCCAGAAATCTCTCAGAAGACTTTTTTTTATGTTCCATTGTGGGTCACAAGGTCACTCCTTGGTGCAAGGAAGGCTGGGAAAGTGAGCTTATATTTTTTCCTCTAGTGTTAAGGGCTGAATATTTGTGTCCTTCCCATGCCCCAAATTCATGTGTTAAATCCCTAACCCCCAAATGTGATGGTATAAGAAAGTGTAACTTATGGTAGGTAATTAAATTTAAATGAGGTCATGAGGGTGTGGCCCTTATGATGGGATTAGTGCCCTCACAAAAGGAGGAAGACAGACTGGAACTCATTGCCATTTGAGGACACAGAAAATCATAGAGAAGACTCCCACCAGAACCCAACTATGTTGGCACCCTGATCATGGACTTCCAGCTTCCAGAACTGTGAGAAAATAAATCTCTGTTGGTTAAGCACCCCAGTCTATTGTATTTTGTTATAGCAGCTGAACTGACTCATACATCCAGTAAATGTCTTTTTGTAGACATCCCAGGGAGTGGGAACAAGCAACAACAACAAGGAGAAAGGGGCTAGGAGTTATTTTAGGTCTGAAAGATTTTGTGGAAATCATTTTCTGGGGCCTTGTACAGAATGGGATGGTCTAGGTCAATGGTCCCTAAACCTGACTTTCTTCTGGCCCTCTGAAGAGCTTGTTTAAAATGCAAATGCTTGGGCGCCTGGGTGGCTCAGTGGGTTAAAGCCTCTGCCTTTGGCTCAGGTCATGATCCCAGGGTCCTGGGATCAAGCCCCGCATCAGGCTCTCTGCTTGGCAGGGAACCTGCTTCCCCCTCTCTCTCTCTGCCTGCCTCTGTGACTACTTGTGATCTCTGTCTGTCAAATAAATAAATAAAATCTTAAAAAAAAATGCAAATGCTTGGATACTCCTTATGCAATCAGAATCTCAGGGAGCAGGGCCTGGGATCCTGCATTTACTGTCTTCCTTCCACCCCTTAGGTGATTCAGAGGCAGTGGGATCCACAGCATTTGGGGCTGGGAGCTGCTGACTCAGGGCAGTGGAGTGTGGTGAAGAAGTCTGTGGCCGTTGTGCATCAGACCGGTTGCCTACCTCTGTAGAGCCTCATGATCTGCCTGGAGCACAGAGGTGCTGTGTGCTTCTACCTTTAGGCCAGAGCCAAGGCCTTCCATAAATGGGTTCCATGCTTCCTCCTTAGTTTTATCTCTATGCTCTTATACTCACTGGCCTTGACTGTTTCCCCCTCTGTGCCTTCCTGCCTTGGCTCACATTATTCCTTCCTTCCTTCCTTCCTTCCTTCCTTCCTTCCTTCCTCAAAAAATGTTTACTAATGGCTAACACTTTTCCTCTAGACTTGACCATCTATCCCCAGCCTTTCTGCTTATCTAAATCCTTTCTGATTGCTGCTTCTTCATATTTTTTTAAAGTACTTTTATTTATTTATTTCCGTGAAAGAGAGAGAGCATACATGTGTGAGAAAGGGGAAGGGCAGAGAGAAGTAGGCTCTCCAATGAGCAGGGAGCCCAATGTGGGACTTGATCTCAGGACCTTGGAATCATGACCTGAGTCAAAAGCAGATGCTTAACCAACTGAGTCACCCAGTTACCCTCTTCTTCATCTTTTTTAAAAATATATTTGTTTCAATTTTTATTTTCTTTAGATTAAAGATATTTGGTTACACTGTTTATAGAAGTTCAAAAGTTGCTTAGATTTTAAAAATCCTCCTTCAGCCTCCTTATCAAATTTTGTTTTAATTGAGATATAACTGACATATCAGATTATATTAGTTTCAGGTGTACAACATAATGATTCAATATTGTATATATTGTAAAATGATCACCATGAAAAGTCTAGTTAACATCTGTCACCACACATAGTTATTCACCACCTCCCCTACCTGGTTCCTTCTTAAAGCTGATATGGTCATCTCCCCAACACCACCCTTTCCTCTAAGATTATTTTCTGCCATTAGCTTTAAGCTCACAATGGCACCATTTTTATTCCATACTAGGCAACTCTTGACTGAGCATCTCTGTTGTCCGGGAAATGTTCCTGATGGTGAGAACACAGAAACCGAAGAGACACAGAGCACAGACCCTCAGAGTAGCTTACAGTCTAGTCTGGATTTGGTTTCTTTCTACAAGTGTATTTTAGAAATTGTACAAAGTAATACATTGCTGTAAAAAATTCTGACAGGAGAGTCTAACAAGTGAAAAGCAAAAGCATAACTCTGTGAAGCTTCAGGGCTACTGAGCTGGTGGAGGGGCTGGGCGTTGGACACACCTGGAGGGGCATGGGAGCTCCACCCCTGCCACACACCTTGTCCTGTGCACCTCTTCCATCTGACTGGTCCTGAGCTATAGACTTATTAAAATATAATAAACTGTTGATCTAATGACATGATTGTCTATCTAGAGAACCTCGAAGAATCTATGAAAAATCTTCTGAAACTAAGAAGGACTAGAAAAAGAAGAATATGCCGGACCCAGAGTTAGCAGAAGGAAGGAAATAACAATGACCAGAATAGAAATAAATGGAACAGAGACCAGAAAAATGGTAGAAAAGATCAACAGAACTAAGAGGTGATTTTTTTAAAGAAAGATAAACAGAATTGACAGAGCTTTAGTGAGTTTAAGGGAGGGGGGAGGCCTCAAATAGATAAAATCAGAAATGAAAGAAGAGACATTACAACTGACACCACAGGAATACAAAGGATCCTAAGAGACAAGCTGAACAATTCTACACCAACAAGTTGGACGACCTGGAAGAAATGGACGAGTTCCCAGAAACATACAACCTAGGAAGACTGAATTGTGAAGAAATAGAAAATCTGAACAGACCTGTAAGAAGTCATCAAAAACTCTTCAACAAAGTAAAGCCCAGGATCATGACAGCTTTTCTGGTAAATTCTATGAAATACTTAAAGAATTAATACTGATCCTTCTCAAACTCCTCCGAAAAAATTGAAGAGCAGGGAACATTATCAAACTCATTTACCCTGATACCAAAGTCAGACAAGGACACCATGAGACAAGAAAATTACAGGCCAATATCCCTAAGGAATATGGATCTAAGAAAGTAGTTCTTAATTGTTCTCACCACACACACACACGCACACACACACACACAGGAAACTAGGTGAGGTGATGGATGTGTTAATTAACCTGCTTGTGGTAGTCATATCAGAAAGCATACATATATCAAATTGCTACATTGTACACTTTAAATATATACAGTTTTATTGGTCAGTTATACCTCGCAAAAGCTGGGGGAAACAAGTACAACTTGGTTCTTCTTTTCTCTCCTCTCGTTTCCATTCTCCAGAGGTCAACGGGGACACCAGTGCATTGTGCGTCTCTTCCAGAAACATTCCACACTTTTGCCTTTTTTTCCCTGATGGTTTTGTGTGTGAGTTCTGATCTCCCCGTTGGGGACAAGCATCCAGACAAAGGCACTTAGTTTTCTCATGTGTCCTTCCGTGTTACCCCTCACAAGCCTGGGCACACAGCAGGTACACGCTATGAACAGAGTGTCAGGAAATTCAGGGACAGAAAATTCTTTGGGGACTTGTACAGATAGCTCAATATTTCTTGGGTGTGGCTTTTTGCACTACCTACGGGGCAAGTCCCTGGAGAGCAGGACCCCTCAGACTGTTGTCGGATTCCTCTTCTAGGCCTATGGTTCTTCTGGGTTGGCCCCCCCCGCATATCCCCCTACACGCCTAGGAGCTGGAGGCATTTCCGGGCTGAAGCAGCAGCAGCCCTGGCACCAACAACTTCCCCCTGACCAGCAGCTTATAGCACTTCACTTGGATTTTCCAAGGAGTCCCAGAGACTGAACACCTTTGCTGGCACAATGCAGCTTGTAAGAAATGCAGGGGGCCTGCCGATGTGGTGTTTGGTGGGCACCCAAAGCGGGAGGCTGAGCTGTCAGAATGAGAGAGACAGAGAGGGAGCAGGGGAGAGCAGGAGTATCAGAATGAGTGATGTGCAATGTTTGGGGGTCAGTGCTTTACTAAATGATTCTTGTTAATTATTTAGAGCCTGCCATCTATCGTATGGCAGGTGCGGGCTAGGGGATGGGACTGTTCTCTCTGAGCCACAGAGAGAGGGAAGGGCTGGTGGCCGTGGGTGGGTCTTTGGATGGTGATTCTGCGGACGGACCCATCGTGGGGATCCCTGACTGGAGGAGACCCAGGCCAAGCAGGGCTCCCTATTTTTGGGGACTTCTGGCCTTCCATGTCACAGTGGTCCTCGGCACTGTATGGGTAGAAGACAAAGGAAAGTCACTCTTAATGATAAGATCTAAGATGAGATCATGAGCAGGCAGCTGAAGCCATCTGATTAGGGAGAATAAGAAGTAGGAGGTTTTGGGGCACCTGGGTGGCTCAGTGGGTTAAAGCCTCTGCCTTCAGCTCAGGTCATGATCCCAGGGTCCTGGGATTGAGTCCCACATCGGGCTCTCTGTTCAGCGGGGAGCCTGCTTCCCCCCCTTTCTCTGCCTGCCTCTCTGCCTACTTGTGATCTCTGTCAAATAAATAAACAAAATCTTAAAAAAAAAAAAAAAAGAAGTAGGAGGTGCAAATTAGAGAACAGAGAGAGAAACAGTTTGGGAAAGTACTCCCTCAGCCTCAGGAATGTTTTGCTTCCTCTCCAGCTCTTCCCCTTCTCTGAACTACCTTCCTCTCTCCCAGACCAAGTCTAACTGTTCTCTGCCCAGCCGACACTGGCCACCGTCCTCTGTCCTGTCTCTGTTCACGGGAATCTGTCTTGTCTTACCAGTTTCGGGAAAGAGTCTCCCTAATGCGAAGCCAGCTACCCTGTTTGCTGAAGATGTGTTTCTCTTTGTCGGTGGCAATGAGACTCTTTTCAGAGGAGAACGAAGTTCTCCTTACAGAGTTCTACTTACGGAGAACACGGAGTAGAGGCAGCAGGACTGCATGGTGAGTGGTGCAGGGCCTGGAGTGTGGCCTGCGGTTGGAGAGCTGTGTCCCTGGGCAGAAGGACTGATCTCTTCCAGCCTCGGTTTTCGCATCTGTGAAGTGGGATAAAGCTAGGAGCTGCCGTGAAGACTCCTAGAGGTGATGCCTATGGAGTGCCCAGCACAGAGACAGCGGGCAAACGTGGTGCTGACCACGTGCGCCCTATTTGGGTGGTCCCAGTTCACACAGTGGGCTCTAAAGGGAAGCAGTGGCAAGCTCTGGCCTTACCCAAAGGCTTCGTGTGGGGAAACCCTGTGTTCTGGGAAAGGAATGCTGGACAGAGAGTGGACAGAAGCTGTGCCCAGGAGCCAGCCGGACAGGGAGTGACTGGCTCCCGGCCAGGTGCTGGGCGCTGCTGGCTTGTGCATCATAGTCCTTCCCATGGGCCATTCCAATGGCTGTCTCCGCGGGGGGCTTACCTGGTGGAACTTGGAAGGAATCTGAACACCCGGGAAAGCAAACCATCAGGCCCCACCTGGCTCGCAGGGGAGCAGACAGGCCACTGGCTCCAGGAATCTGGAGGCTCCCCTGTGGCCCCTGCTCTGACGCTGCTCATGACATTTCCTTCCGGGGGCCTTGGTTTCTTTATCTTTAGCATGACAGAGGCTGACCGGTCAGCACTTTCCGACATTGGCCGGTGATGGCTGGCAGGTGCCACAAGCTGACGTGACAGGATCGCAGAGCTCCCGGGGCCAGGCAGAAGCTGGAGAGGGAGGCCCGGCTTCTGCGAGCACCGCCAAGAGGCACGATCTGCGTTTCCGCTCCCGGGTGCTCTCATTTGGCTTCCCTCTTGCAAGGGCACCCCGTCCCTGGGTCCTTCACAATCTGCCCCGAATAGAACGCAGGACACCCCTTCCTCGCTCACCCTCCCATGGCTGCCCGGAGCCTCGGCTGTGTGGACCGGGGACATTTAATCCTGCCCAGCCGTGTTTCCAAAGCCTCTGTGCCTCCGTTCCAAGCACTCATTGGTGCTCCATGCTGGAACACAAGTTCCCGGAGGGTTAGCCTATGGGGTGGCCCATGGGGTGGAAGCCACAAGCCGCTGAGTCCCCATGGGAGCATCTAGTGCAGGCTGAAGGTCACAGACCGGTGGGGGCGAATCCCTTGCCCAGTGGCCTCTCCCCTTCTGGGGGTGACGCGGATGGTGTCCTCTGCAGGATCCCTCTGCTGGGTTGGAGCCCTTGCATTGAGAGGAGGGGCTCATCCAGCTACGACAGCAGGGTCAGGTGGGTACATAGTGGGTGCTCGCAGACGCTCGTGGGAGAAGCAATGAAGGAGCGGTCTTTGTGGCTCAATGAACCCACACACTCAACGGGGCAACGAAGGAGCAAGACCATCGGATGTTCATGGAGCACTTAAGAAAGGTCGGGAATTTTCCTGAGAGGGTTTGATGTATTTAATCATTTAACCCTAATGATAATTCTAGGAGGCAAATGATGTTATTACTCCCACTGTACTGATGAAGAATTGGAGGCACACAGTAGTTCAGGTCCTTGCCCAAAGCTGCACAGCCAGTTGGTGGTCCAACTGGAGATCTTGCCTAGGGCAGTCTGGCTCAAGCATTCATGGGCTTCATAGCTGGGCTATCTGGATATGAGGGTGGGCTTCACAGTCCAACACGCATCTGAAAATGGGCACAGGTGAGTGAACACGGAGAGGGACCTGGGGACTTAAGTGTAATTCTGGGGTCAAGAAGTTGCCAGAACACACTTCTGTGTCATCTGTCTGCTGAGATGTCACTCACTCTGGGGCAGAGAGACCCAGTTTGCTCATAGTTCTTCATCTGATCGAGGACTTCGGTGGTATTTTCAGGGATGGCAGGGAAGGTATTCATGGTTTTATCTCCCTCCTCCTGGCTTAGTCTCCAGCTGATTCTGAGTGCCTCCCCCAAGGAGAGCTGATTTTCCTTACTGGAGGTTTGGCACCTGTGGGGGACACTCCGCACATGCTGTCATCAAGCCGGATACCATTCTTCCCCCTCTGTGTGCCTCGTCCTGGGTTGGGCTCTGAGAGGGTGCAACAGGGGATGCCTCAAGTGTGAGTTTGGCACAAAATAATTTTCTGATTTACTTTGGCAAGAGATGAATGAGTTGTTTGAGGGCATAAAATCAGGTGCCACCAGGTGATAGGGTCTCTGTAAGTGTGAGAAGGAATTCAGAGGGGAGAGATAAAGGCAAAGTAAAGCCAGTGGGAGTTAGGAGATGTGTGGTCCAGTCCCAGAGACTATGCCCACATGCTGTGTGGCCTTGGGTCACTTCCTTCCCCTCTCTGGGCTCAGTTCACTGAGCAATAAAACAAGGAGATAGTCTAAACTCTACTGTTAGCTTCAACTTTAGTAATTGTGGGGCACCTGGGTGGCTCAGGTGGTTTGGCGTCCGACCCTTGATTTTGGCTCAGGTCATGGTCTCATGGTCATGAGACTGAGCCCCATGTTGGGCTCCTCGCTTTGCTGTGGGGCAGGGGGCGGGGTCTGCTTGGAAGTCACTCTCTCTCCCTCTGCCACTCCTCCCACTTGTGCTGTCTCTCAAATAAATAAATAAATCTTTAAAAATAAAATAAAATAAAATTTAATAATTGTAAGACTTCGTGAGATGAAGAGCAACTTGAGATTTGTCCGCGTATAAGGAAGCTTTGAATGGGGGCTAGAAGACCTGGTATAAGGACTTTCTCCAAGTTCTCTTCAGCAACCCCCAGCACTGCCCTTGGGCCCTGTCTCCGCATCGGGACTGTCCCCTCCTCTTGGTTCCACGCTTGTCCCCGGATTGGCCCAGGGCTTTTCCCTCCCTTCTTTTCCTCTTTCAAGCCTAGATTGTACCAGTATTTATAACTAGTTCTCTGCTTCCCTCAGATACCACCGAGTCAAACTCAGCCAATTTCCCTCCCTCTTGATGCATCTCTTTCTTTCCTCCACTGTTGGTCCTTCCTCCCCCACCATCACCGCTCTCCCTTTCCCAGAACCTTGACTCCAGCTCATCTATCTTCCCGGTGTGCGGCTGGTCCTGGCGCTCCCCTTCCAGTGCATTCGGGGGACAGGTGCTGTGGGGACGCACACATGGAGAGAATGAGATGCTCCTCCCTCCCTGGGTACAGGGAGGATAATGATGAGTGCTTCCCTCCCAGGGCATGATGAGAATCAGTGAGCTAATGCCCATAAAGTATTATAATTACTCCGTGGAGTCATCTGATCGAGCGAGGAGGAGCTGGGCATCTGGCTCGAATTTACTTCGAGCTGGAGAATTCAGGCAGAAGCAGCGGCCTCAATTATTTTTCTTTTGGTCCCAACCACTTACCCCAATGCTGAGCAGCATTTCTTAGCAAAGACTGACACTGCGGAGCGAGAAACAAATACACCCAATTTTTGATTCATGAGCCCTGTGTCTGGCGGTTTCATTCCAGGTATGCTTGTCGCCTGCCCCTCCTCCCCCCGCCAACCTCTGATGAATTAGGAGACAGGTTCTGAGCCCTTCCATATAACCTGGGCCACACAGCTGGTTGGTAGTGGGTCTGGGAGGAGAAACTTCATTTCCTTATTCCCAACGTGTGCCACTTTCCACTTCCTTCCTCCCTTCTCTTTCCTTCCATGTGTATTTATTAGGGTACCTTGTATGCAATTTTGCCCTGGGCAGGACACCAGGTCTCCTCTTTTGGGTGTCCCTCCAGCAGGGGAAGGAGAAGTGACTTGCAACCTAGAACTCCGTGGCACGGAGGCCGTTGTTCCACTAACAGAGCCGCTGTCCTCGCTTCAGCTGCGCCACCAGCCATCTCTCCACCCACCTCGTTCCACCCTCCCCCCTGCCTATCCTGCTCTTCTACATCTTTGCCCGTGCGGTTCCTCCTTCCACAAATCTCTTCCTCCCACGTATCCACTGAGACACAACCTCCTCCTTTCAAAAACCTCAAAGCATACCCCACCCTCCCCCCAAACTCACCAAGAGGATCCCGCTGACATGGGACCACATTGTTCTGTTCAATGTCTCTATCCCCCAGGCTCCTTGGGCTCACCGATGCCCAGATTCACACTGCAGACAAATACATTGCTTTACGTGGTGGGCTTGATGGGGAAAATCATGCCCTTTGCTTCACTTGCTTAGCACTCCTAGGCCAGCACCAAACCCCTTCAGCTCGTCCTGATGTCACCCCACAGGAGCCCCAGCCTCTGGCTGTGTTGTTTCTACCAGATCTGCACCCCCTTGCACCAATATTACCAGTGGGCATCCTCTATAATAGACCCGTGTCAGGGCCACTGCTCTGACCCTGCTCAGTATCTGCCTCACCATGAATCCAGCTGCCTTCCCCCAACCATGAACTTGAGTGTTGGAAATACTGACTACTCTGACCCTGCAGATGTCTCTCCCCTCAGACCTCCTTGAGCATTCCAGCTTTGTCCCTTTTTAAACATGTTAGCCTCATTTCTGTCTTTGGAGTGCAACACCTTGAAAGTAGAGGTCATGATTATAAGAGAATCTCAGTAAACCTCAGTAAATATTTGTTGACGAATTGACTGGCTGACATCACCAGCCACGGATCTAATTTCTGGATTTTGGTGTTGGGTCTATTGCCGCGTTGGCAGCTTAAGTCACAGGTTTTGCCTGGGCCTTGGGTGGAAAGGTCATGGACTCTGGTTCTGGAATTGGGGTGAACCAGAGAATTAAAAAAAAAAAAAGGTATTTGGCAATACTCTAGACTTGAGTAATGCCTGTAATTCTGGCCCTGCTGTAACTGTTATGAGGAATGGTCATTTGTTAATGGACATGAGCCTTGTACTTCCTGGCGAGTCTCAGGCTGCTAAAATATTGAACTTGTAAACCTAAGCACCTTCTCTCTCACTGGCAGGCATGACGACTGGGGGAGAAAACAGCTTCAGTTCAGATGAATACACGTTCATCACTGATCGCGGGCATAAAAGCATGACCCTGATGAAGGAATTTATAGTGTTGTCCCCACTTTGTACGATTTGCCCCAAATTCCCTCTCTCATTTCTCTAGCCTCTGCTTCCTTGCCCACCTCTGCATCTTCCTCTGTCTGATGGTGGGAAAGCCTTCTGCTGACTTCTCAGGGCTCACAATGCTGACGGGTGGAAGCTACAGATTTATCCAGAAACATTAGAGGCACACGTAGATTCACAAATAGTGGAAATGAGGTAGGTTCTCAAAGACATCGGCCTGGGGCCACAAGGGTCTTGAGTGGAAAAGGCCCTTCTGTGAGATGGTCTGATGTCAGGCTTACCACTGGATAAACTCTTGACTAGAAAGAACATTCTACATCTGTGACAGAGATCCCTGGTGGGCAGGCCCCTGCCTGGGAGGGCAGCTGCTTTTGGTTACCTGGCGCCAAGCCGCCCTTCCTTTGGGGTTCCCAGCCAGGCCCTCAACTGGCCGGGGAGGGCTTGTGCCCCGTGTCTGGTCGGCCTCCATGCCAGTGCTGGTGAGAGGCAGCGGTCTGTTCCAGGGGTGGGGGGCCCTGAGCCACATCCAGCTTCCTGTCTCTTTTTCTTTTGTTAAAGCCAAATGAAACAATGTAATTAGCTTGTTACAATTAAAGTGACTCGACTGGATAAATTGTAATCACCCAGAATCAAGTCAGGCATCCCTGCAGGTCCCGGACATCGCAGCTGAGCTGCCTCATTTGCATAATTAAAATATACAAATGATAATGGATTTTGTACTCAATTTCCAGCGGCTGTGAATTTGAGAAACTCTGAAATTAGAATAACAGAGATGAAGCCCGCCTTGAGGTAATGGGGATGACAAGTTTTGACAGTAGGGGTGTTTATAACACTAGTTTCTCGCTACAAAATAAATAAGTACAAAAAAGATTAGAGAGTGATATTAGTTAATAGCTCCACGGGCAGTGGGAAGTGCAGATAGACTATGATTACCTCTGTGAATTTACGCTGCCTTTTTTTTTTTTCCTGACAAGCTCTCGCCTAACCTTAGGGGATACCATCCCCCTGATTATGAGAAATTGAGAATGAATTAAATGCATAAAAAGGGTTGTCACAGATCGACTCACCAAAGGAAAAGAAGAGAAATGAAATTAGTCTTGCCGCTCTTGCTTCCAGCTAGGGGTGGAATGAAGGCAAAGTGTGCCAAAGGAAGCAGAAAGAGGGTGAGAGGGTGAGGAGGGGCTGGGGTAGTTGGGGGAAAAGGGGGTGTAGAGGGCAGAAATCAGGGGTGCAGGCAGAACTCAACATTGGAGGAACCAGAAGATAAAGTTACTTTGGAGTGAGATTTGAGAGTCTTAGAAAGATCTTCTATTCAAAATACACTCTGTAGAGGATACCCAAAATTCTGGTGGACCACACCATTATTATAAACACTGTGTTCTCTGCCAACATACTGAGCTTGAACGTCCAAATAAGGTTGTTCCTTTTCTTCCTACAAAACACCAAGAGGAGAGGAGCTGGGCTCATCCTAGTCATCTGGTATACCCAGGACCCAGCATATAGTCGACATTAAGTATTTATTGAGTGACTATATGAATGAATAGAGATACGATGGACAATGTAAGAGTGTCAGGAAGTAATGAGAAGGACCTTGAAGGCTCAAGTCACTGATTTTCCCATTTGTCTTGAAGCCAGCCAAGCCCTGGTATTAGGGTCTCTTTCTGGCATAGCTGTAAGGTGTCAGAATCCATTTCTCCAAGGCTGGCCTGCCTTCCTCTTGTAGTTAGTGATGGCAGCAGAAGCTGGAATGAGTCCCTGTGTCAGAAGCATATGAAGAGGAGAAAGAGGACAGTATGGTGAGAGCCAAGCATACTGCTGTCTGGGAAAGAAATCCAGAACTAAGCCTCTGGTCCTCTCCCACTGATGGGCTCTGCACAGGGACTATCTAATGTGGCCAGGAGGGAAACTGCTGGTCCCCACAAAACTGTTGGCTGGTATATACTTTCCCATATCACTGGAAAAAGGCTGGTATATACTTTCCCATATCACTGCAGAGTGGGGCAGTCAGAAAATCCACCAAGCAGCCAACCCACCATATGGGAAGGTGATGTATCAGAGGGTCTAGGGCCTGGTGATTGGAGTCTAGGGATGAAGGAGGAAGGTGTGCAGGGAGCCAGCCCCTCTGACAGAAGCTTGGGGAACATTGCTCTTGGGAGCCCTTGAACTGAATGCTGTCCTCTGGTCTTGGTAAGAGAGGAAGGAAGGGCCACCATCAGTTTCCCAAAGGGTGTTCCTCACACTGGCCTCCCAATGGGAGAGTAAGTAGAAATCTCCTCCTTTCCTTGAGGATCCTGGCCCTGGGTTGGGGTGGTGGGACCTGTCTAATCTCAGGTTCTGAGAAATGATGGGACAAGGTGTCCCAGCAAAGGCAAGGCTCCTTGAAGGAATTATGCCAATGTGCACAGATCTGGGAATCTATGGACTCCAGGACAGGGCTGGTGACCGCGAATGTCAGGTTAGCGATGAGAAAAGCCCACCATGTCCTTGTTGTCTAGAAAAGGCTGGGGTGGAGACCTCTGGATGTCCCTCAGACCTGCACTGGGCATCACTGTCCCATGGGAATCAGAAGTGCCATCATGGGCCATCCATGGGTTCATCCAGTCTTAGATCTGTCCCTGACAGGAAGCATTTGAGAAATACCACTTTGAGGTTTCAACAGCTTTGTACTTGCCTCCAATACTCTGAAACTTCCTCTAAATTAGCCATTAGGAATTTTTCATAAGTTTATCTAAATCATTCTCGAGACCACTTGAATTCTGGCTTGCTGCTTCATCTCAGAATTCCTACCTCCTGTAGGTGGTTTTATTAATCTGGAATGTATTTCTTATTTAAGGTTGACAGGTAGAGGTGCTCAAATTCTGCCATCTGGGACATAGCCACATCTGTTTTCACACCTCTCCTAACTATCAACCATGACGTCAGCCCCATCATTTGAGAAGTATTCTCCATCTTCCTCCTCATCCCCGGGACACTTGATGGCCTCCCTGTTCTGGCCAGCAGTGCACAGGCTAATTCACAGAGACCAGGGAAGCTGGTTCCGTAGTCAGGTCAGGGTGTGGCAAAGCCCTGATATCTGCTCTTGGGAGTGGGAAGATCTTTGCTCAGACTTGGAGG
Source organism: Lontra canadensis (assembly GCF_010015895.1). Lineage (NCBI taxonomy): Eukaryota > Metazoa > Chordata > Mammalia > Carnivora > Mustelidae > Lontra > Lontra canadensis. The sequence goes on along the minus strand of NW_022631011.1, from coordinate 863,490 downwards.
GACTGCCACACCCTGCTGGGCAGTCAGAGCTCAGGAAAACTAGGCAAAGGGAGAAGTAGATCTTAACGTGCTGCAATTCACCATCCTGTAGGAGGCTTGGCATCGCTACTTGGCTTGAGGGCCTAGTTATTTCTCCCAGGCATACAGTGCCAGGAAGAGAAGGGCCAATTAATGATCTGCTGGATGAACAATTCCCATGGGTGGACCACGGAGAGAAGTGGGAACAGCACGTGCTCTCCTCCTCCCACTTACTTTTTCTAGAAGGCAATACTATGTCAACATTAGAGTAAAAAAAATGTAAGGTTCCTTGAGGGCGTGGACTGTATTGGTTTTATTATTATGTCTCCAGCATCTAGCCTAGTGCCCGGCACATAGTAGGTGCTTAACAAGCATTCGTGGAATGAATTAATGAATGAGTCTGTGCTGTTTTTAAAGTCCAGATCCATTACAGAGCATTTCAAAAGAGAAAATATGTTCTTAGGTAAAAGTAAGTAAAAGTAAAAGTCACTTTTACTTAAATCTGTCAGTTGGATTCTTAAATCTATCAGTGGATATTAGTTTGTCACGTTTAGCTTGACCCAGAGCTCGTTTTCTGGGTTCTTCTCTCCTTTAATTCCCTAATTCATTCTTTTTGCCGGGCTCCGGTCTCAGACCAGGGGCGCTTAACAGTGAACCATCCTGACTCTGTCAGTCATGTTCCGCACCCTCCCTCATGACATCACTGCTGTCACTCCTCTGGGCCAGGCTACCATTGTCTCTTATCTGAATACTGTCTTGTTGGGTTCCCCGGATTCAATATTCCATCCCTCTTGTTGTCTCCACACCATAGTTCCAGTAAACTCTCTAAAACACAGGGCTGGGCTTTTGCACAAAGACTATGATCCATCCTTCTCCCACCCACAGGCTCCCACTTTGGGACAGGGGCTTGTCCAGGTGTTCTACTTTCTGGCCCTTAATCAGGAAGACTAGATCGGTGTCCCCATCCCATTCGGAAGGCTGTGGGACATCCTTTTCTTGGGGTGGACAAGTGTCACAGGGGTTGCTTTTGGGTTCCCCCTCAGCACATGGATTTGAAGAGAGGATGCTCCACTCTTGGGCTGCCCCTGCCTTCGGGTGTCTCCTTTCAATGCACATCCGTCTTGTACCCGGAACCTCCGGGTAGCCAATTTGAGTCCTTGTCTATTAGAAGATTAATTTTTAATGGGTTTTATAGCATGGCGGATAAATCAGTTAGGGAGAGACAAGGAGCTGGCAATGCCTAATGAATATCGATTGGGCCATTTATAAGAGAGACCTTGCCAAAAGGGGGACAGCCACCCAGCAGTCGGATCAGTGAGGCTGAGTGGATGAAGGGACATCAGTGGCTTCTCTCTGTCTTCAGTGGCTGAAAAATTTCTCTAACTTGATGGCCACTGATGCCAGAAATCTCACCACTCTGTGGGTAAGAGTCATGCCTTTTGTTAATGTTTTCATACTTTTGAGACAGGATAAGGAACCTATTACCAATATATAATCTCTTCATATAAAATAATTGTGTAGATATTTCCCAAGGGATGCGAACGAGAAGGGGAGAATGGAGATAAGGGGATCCTAACTGTTATCCTCAGGCTGGCTGGATTTGGGAACCCAGAGGACAGCTTCCAAGAGGTACAAGCCCTTTTTTGGGGGGGAGATGGTGCTCGGTGTTACAGAGGGCAGACAAAATCTTAGGAATGATGTGGCACATTTTGCAATGGCACTTTTACTTAAAGATTTGATGAAAAATGTTTTTCATTAAAACACATTGTCACAGAGAGTGTGAACAATTGGCATGTAGCAAGAAATATCTTCTTGCCGTGTCCCACCCCGTTTTGGTTAGAAGCAAGACTTCCTTCAGTGATGAAGGAAGAACCAGCCTCAGGGCAAAAGCTCTGGGCTCAGGTCTTGATTCCAAGCCTCACTAATAGAGGCAAACATTAATGGACACATCCGTCCTTATTCTAATGAACAGTATACAATTGAGTGCTAGATTTTGCAATAGACTCTAATGCAAGGGGGTTCAGTGATCTCCAGGGGCCCTTCTAGCTCTAACATGCCATGACTACTAAGAGGATTCATTATATTCAATATATGACATAGTGTTAAGACTTCTCGAGTGTGCCCTGTTTCTAAATGAGTACTCACCTCTCCCGTTGGAAAGTCAGGTGTTTTTTCAGGGATGGTGTCTTCATGCAAAGCATGTTGGGAAGTTCTTTTCGAGGATTACCTGTGGGGCGTATGAACCATGAACAAACATTCACTCCATTAAAAACCCCTGTACCCGCTAAGCACCATGTGTGCTCGGAGGGTGGGCAGTGGGAGGGCAGGAGGTTCAGGAAAGGTCGGCTAGGAGCAGCCCTGGGCACCGCTGGGGAGTTGTCGGGCTTTTTACTTTAAGGGCCTCTCTGGGGCCTTTTATCCTGTGAAATTGGCGTCCCCTAGTTCAGTTCAGGGCTGAACTTGATAAAGCTCAATGAATGATGTTTCTTGCCACCTGAAGTTCAGTCGTGTGGTTCTCTCAGTCCTGGGGGAAACTTTCAGCCCCCTGCCACCAGAGAGAGGGCCACCAGGCAGGAAAGGGCTGGAGCAGTGTTTCTCACTGAGGGTGGGGACACAGATGCCTGAGTTCCGGGGGAGGGGGTCATTCTGCCTTCTCTCCCGCCCTGCCTTTCTTGGTTTCCAGAGAGGGTTTAACTCGTGCTATGAAAGCCAGAGGTGTGACTTGAGCAGGGGAATCGAAGACCATGCCCTTTCAGAAGGGAGTGAGTCCCAGTAGCCTGTATGATCTCCTCTTGTGTTTCTCATCATATCACCAGTATGGAGATTCTGGGGGCAGATTCACTTCCCCCCAATCTGTAGGCTCGTAGAATGGTATCCGGAGTTGCAAGCAACTTCTGGAGAGTATATAGGCCACGCTTATGTCCTTAGGATGAAGAAACAAGTCGGAGGGCTTGAGTCTTGCCAAGATATTAAAGCTGGTTAGTGATAGAACCAGGCATATAGATCTCAACATCCTTACCAGAACTTGAGCTCCCCGAGGGCCGGTACCACGCGGTCTCCTGTATCCTTACACCATGTGGCATAGTCGTGGGCACATAAGTAAATGCTCAGGAAAATCCTAATGACCTAGAGTAACAGCTCTTACACTTGGGCAGGCACTGAATCACCTTGTAAAATCACAGGTTGCTGGGCTTCAACCCCAGAGTTTCTGGCTCAATAGGTTTGGGGGGAGGCCCAGAGAATTCCCATTTCTCACAAGTCCCCGAATGATGCTGTTGTTGCTGATCCCGGGAACCGCATTTTGAGAACAGTGGCTGCATATGGTTTATGGACTTGCCCGTTTCTGTATCATTTAAAACGCAGCATTCCCAGGAAAGCTGCTTTATTAGACAGTAAGTGGCTACGTGAGAAATCCCAGACTTAAAAGATACTAGTTTAAAAGTATTTAAAGTGAATAATTACCTTCAGGGTGGTCTAGGTAGAAAGATTAAATAAATTGAGTCAATAGGAGTTTAAGCATCATTTGTTAAAGCAGTACATTAGTTTTTCTTTTCCTGGTGGAAATTCTCTTCTTGTCACACAATCCTAATTAATTATTGTATAAAGACCTGAAAACTTAAATGCACAAGGGAGTAATAATCTTATGTTTCATTAACCAGCAGCTTGGAAAGCCAGAACCAAGTGTGTAGAAAGAGCACGAACGTGTACTGAGCACGAACGTGTACTGAGCAGAGCTCCTTCCAGGCCGGCCTGAGGTCTACCCTGCCGTGCTTCCATTTGTCACTGAATGTGTTAACGTGAACGCACATTTACACTCTTAAATCTGTCGTCTCTGTTCAATATAATCTTATCAGAGTAAGCCAATCAATAGGAATTTCAGGAGTATTTATCATTGATTTTGCAATATGCTTTGTAATTACTGAATCGATATAAAATTCTCAACTCATTAGGAGATTAGCTTTTTTAATCATTTATATTAATGTGTTTAACCAAAGTCATTGGAGTTCCTTTTAAAAAAAATCACTTGTTTAATTACTTACATTAAAAATGAACAAATGCTGTGGACTAAAAGCTCACTTTGATTTTCAAAGGGCACTTGCCTTAAGCCTTGTCTTTGATAGGATCTCAACAAATCGGTTGCCCTGCGGAGCCCAAACCACAATCTAGAACAAAATGGGAATGCCCTTCTGAATTACTTGATGAGAAATGGGGAAAAAAAATCCAGCCAAAAAACCTGACTTTTGGGTTTGTTAAATATTGGCCCTTATGTACTAGTTTAATTTGGTGGCTTTGACTTTTGTCCCTTACTAGTTGTTGACATGGACGACTTCCTCCTGGGCATGGAGCTTGCAGGGTGTGGTCAACTAAGAGAAACCAGCCATTCGGGCATAGAATACTCACAAGGTGGATTCAATCATCACACATATTTTCATAGGTGATAAGAAAAATATCTCACCACACCCCTGACCGTGGTCTGGGCAGGGGCTCGTCCATTTTGCAAAGGAAGAAATTGAGTCCTGGGGGATGAAGGGACAAACCCCAGGTTAACTCCCCTGTGTGTGTGTGGCAGAGATGGATCTAAGACACAAGTGTCCCTGTTTTGGGGATAAAAAAACTGGGCAGCAAAGTTTTAGGGGTTTCTTAGGGGTTGTAGCTGTCTCTCATAGAGCGCGTCCCTGCTGGAGACTTTGCTTTAGACATTCACAGTGACCCTAGAGCCTAAAGGAGCCCCCTCTTCTTCCCTCCGGGGGCCATGCAGACCCCAGCTGCTCTGACTCCAGCTGATGGCAGTCACCTGATGTTTTCAGGGCTTGCCGCTCAGTTCTAGGGAGTTTTGAAGGTGTTTTGGCTGCCACCAGGATTGCATCACCCTGGTCACCATCCCTGGGAGCCATGGTAACAACAATGAGACAGTCCTTCGGTCCTGGGCCTAGGTTTACCCAGGGCCTATAAATACACTATCCTATTTCGTTCTAACAACGACCCTATGAAATGGGCTAATGCTGCTGTCCATTTTACGGGGAAGGGCTATGGAAGCTTATGGAGTTACGTGTATTACCAGCAGTGAATAAATGATCAGAAAGACGCCCCCATCCTCCACACTGTCCCCAACATGGTGCTGTCTTCCTAGGAGAGGGAAGAGCCCCAAACACTGGGTCGGAGGCCAGGCTCTGGTATCCACTCAGCTCTTCACTTCCTTAGTTCTCAATTCCCACCTCAAGGAGGTGGGGTTGGATGTCCTGTTTCCTCTCCTGGGGCCTTTCCCTCCAACCGCCCAGCCACATTAACCAGATTCTGTACGGATCATGGTGGGGCTGCCTCATTGCACACCGGGTACCACGGAGCAGACCTGTTCTCTGACTTTGGGAACGTCATGTTGAAAAAAGCACTCGTCCAAGAACCCTGTCTGAGGATCCAGCTTCCTTCTAGTCCTTTGAGGTGACGAGTCTCTCGCTGTTGCGTTTGCAAACACAGTGTTTGTGTGGTTATAGTTTCTGCCTTTAAACTTGCCCATGCTCTGTGACCACACCATCTGACCCCGTCACCGCACCCTCTCAAGCCCATCAGCAGCTCCTGTGCCCTCACACCACCCCTTCCGCCTCTGGAAGATCGGCAAGGCCAACCTGGGGGCCTCCTAGAATATGGATGATTACATGGTAGTATCCACCACTGCCGAAAAAAACAATAAAAATGCTTGTGCCGGGTGACGGTTCAGTCCCTTGCCTGTCAGGAGATGGTCTTCCTTTGAGGGAGCTTTGGCCTGTGGCTTCAGCCCCAGGAGCCCCGGAGCTGCTGCCTGGTGACCCCTTCCCTCTTGCAGAAGCCTGGCATGGAGACGACACGTAATGGCGCCTGTGCCCACCGGCAGTTCCTGAAGGTCTTTCACGTGTGCAGTCACAGCCCATCCTCTCTGAAACCCTGTGGAACAGCTGGGCGAGTCCCAGCACCGCCGTTTTCGAAGTGAGGACACAGAGGCTTCCTGGTCCACGTTTTAGTCAGGTGCCCCTGCCAGAGTGCGCACCGATCTCTTCCAGATGCCATTGTGATTGCCCTTTGACCTGGTTCATCCTCCACAAGGAGGACAGCTTTGTGAAAGAGGGACTTTGTGTCACCGGGTCACTGTTGCTTCTCCAGTGGTTCACTGGGGGCCCGGAACGTAGTGGGCACTCAACAAATGCTTACGGAATGAAGGATAGATGGAAGGACAGATGGATGGACGGATGGGTGGGCGGATGGATGAGTAAGTGAGGGGCGAGTAGGTTCCCTCAGCCTGGCTTCCAGTCCAGAGGCTGCCCAGCAGTGCCGTGGGGCCGGAGGTCAGTGTGGGCTTAGGTTTGCTGGTGGTGGCACAGAGTGAGAGCTCTCGAGCTGCCCTCGTGATGCCAACACTTGTACTGGGGCCCAGCTGTCCCCCCATCCTGGGGCCCTCCCTCTGCAGTTCGGTGGGCTTGCCTGTTGCCCTGCATGATCCAAGTCCTTTCTTAGGATGTCCTCCCCGGGCTTTGAAATGCCACCAAAACCTACTGTGCTGGCTTCCATTCCAATGCATGTCTCCGTGGACTGAGCAAAGAAGGGAGCTGTAAGTCATACCCCCAGAGGAGTGAATGACATGGCTTGAATGTTACTCCTGTGCCCTGTGGAATTCCAGTCCCCCCTTAGGAGCAGGGTCTGCTGGAGGGGGCCCATCAGCTGACTGTGGGGTCCCGTTGCTCCCCTGGATAGAAGGGTACTTTGGCTGCCATCCCAGGGACTCCTGGTAATAAACCAGAGCTGTCTGCCACGGTTGCTTGGCATATTGGTTTTGTACCAATGGTGCAGTTGGCAAGTTGTCAGTGCGCTGGGCTGGGTGTGGCAGGGGCACTGGTGTAATTAACCCCCATAGGGCCCCTCACCCTGGAGCTCTCTCAGAAACTTGGCTCCAAGATGGGGCATGGCAGGGGCATGGAGGGCCATCGGCCTGGCTGTCCTCACAGAGAGGATTGATGAATCAGGGAAGGGCAGTGGACAGGCTAGAGAGATAGCAGCTATCCCCAAGGGTGGGAGTGAGAGGTGCGGGGCCTCTGCCTATGGAAACTCCATAAATGTCCTCATTCCAGATGGGCAGCCTTGGGATTTAAGTCATAATATGTGTGTTTGGAACTTTGAACTTTTTTGTCCATGCTTCTCAGGTCAATGGGCCTCACAGCACCTTTTAAAATTATTATTGGGAAGATAATGTAATATGGAAACATGTCTCAAGTGACCTTTGAAGCTACCATCACAAAGAACAGTAGGTTTGCTCCAGACCACAGAGCTCCACTCCACATGCGTATTTACTGTTAATTTTTTTGTAGTCGTAATTAAGGGGCTGTCGTCATTCTTGCACTCTTGTCATGCTCTTTCCAAGAAGCAGAAACCGGTGCTGGGCTGTGGAGCTACCAGTCTACCCACAGAAGCTGGTCCAGAGCTGGGCCTCCTAACTCAGGCCTGGGCTGCTCTTACTAGCACACTCAAAGGCAAGGCTGGTGTTGGGGGTTTAGAGTCAGAGGGATGGACAAGAAGACCACTTAGGGATTGCTGATATCTGATTAGGGATCAGCCTTATCTGATTCTGTGATTTACCTGGGCCTGCTCAGAGCCTGGCCGGCATCTTCACTGGGCAGTGAGGCCCCCAGGCATGTTGAGTGAGAGATGATTTGTTTTCACTTTCTAGACTCAGTGTTAGCAGGAACCTGGAGAGATTCTAGCCCAAGCTTTCCATTGTACAGATGAGGACATGGAGGCTCAGGGACAAGAAGTGACCTCCCTTTCCTCTTCTAAGGAGGGGATTGGTTCAGGAATTGCATAGATTGCAGGAGTCAATTCAAGACCACAGAGAAAAATCTGGGATTTACATTAAGGAGTCAGGTGTGACATTTAGGTTAAATCACGGCAAATGAACATATATTTTTGCCTTATAGAGATAGCAATTTCATATAGATCAACCTGTTATTTGGAGAGGTAAGACACATATGAAGAGACCTCCCAGAAGATAAGAAACAAAAACATTTAAAAAGTAATACAAAAGAATTATTGAAAAGCTGCCATAAGACATTTATCATTTGGAAAATTTTTACTTGGTTTGAGGGAAGTAGCAGCGTTATACTCAGATTTGTATTCCCATGTATAAAAAGCATTTATCATAGTACCTGACTCATAATAAGTGCTCAATGAATGTTTATTGAATGCATGAATAGTTACATTGTTTATTTCTGGTTAGCTGCTGACTCAGGAGGCCACTTGGCTGTCTGTAACAGAATGTGACTAGGGCTGCTTAAACAATTAGAGATTTTAGTTTTCCCACATGAAAAACAGACCAGGAATAGGTTATCCAGAGCCAATGTAGCCATTCAGGCAAGTCATCAGTGACCACACTGCTTCCTTAGGCTCTGTTCTCCTTAGCATGTGGTCTGCATCCTCATAGCCCCAAGATGGCTGCCTCCCTCAAGAGATCAGGTGCAAGTTCCAGGCAGGGACTTTTGCAAATGGCAAAAAGCACTGTGGGTTGGTAAAACATTTCTCTTTTTATCAGAAAAAAAATAAGTTTTCTGGATGCCTACCCATTAGACTTCTACTTGCAATTCATAACCAGAAATGAGTCACATGGTCACCCTTAGCTGCTACAGGGTCTGAAGAGTAGCATTGAGCCAAACTGGGTTCTGTTGGTCTGAAAGCTGGGAGATATTTATTAGTGGATATTGTACAACATGGCTCTTGGCTGTTTTAAAGTAGACAATAATTATTTAGCTATAAACAAGTAGAGGTTCTAGTTTGGAAATCTCTGAGAATAGGTTGGTGTTCACTCATGCATTCATTTATTTATCATCCTGCAACTAGTCATAAAATGTCCGTTATGCAGTAGGTGCTGGCTATGAGCTGGAAATGCAAAGAGGAACAAAGTAGACTCGACATCTGCCCTTAAGGGGCCCAAACACACGGATGAAGGACAGTAAGACCCGCTGGGCAGCGAGGGAAGACAGATCCAGGTGGGTGGTGGGAACAGCATCTGCAAAAGCCAGGAGCAAGCAGAATCTGAGTAACCCAAAGGAAGGCCTGAGGTGCAGGAGCCGGGTAACTGAGGGGGTCAGGCTTTTAGTGACCCGACTGGATCCGGAGGTAGGCAAAACCAGGGTCCAGGTCACATTCCGCAGACCTCAGTTATGGGTGAGGCTCCGGGGTGGCAATCTGGACCCATGTGGAACATTTAAATCTTTCCTAAAATGGAACAGCTTAAATGTGAGGCACCTGGGGACTCAGTCCCCAAATACCCTTCCTTTGCCCATTTCAAGCTGGAAGGGACTTGTGAGATCTTGACCAGAGGTCTCCTTTTACAGATAAGTAAACTGAGGCCCAGAAGGCCCAAATAAGTTATTTATGACTGTTTTCCTAGTCAATACCCATATTTGGATCAAACCTGTTTCTTCTTCAGACACATTGCATGTTTAGAAGCACTTAATTTCTCCTGTCTGGTAGCAGCCCAGTGGTGTGGGTCCAGTAGGGGGATTTGTCCCGAAGTTACACACAGGGAGACTGAGGCCAGAAAGATGACAGGCTAAAGCAGCCTCACCTCCTGACAATTGTCCATCCCCTCTGCCTCTCACCTGCTCACTGACCTGTGGCTGGGAGAGTGACACAGTGTGAGGGGAGATGGGGCCTGGGCCACTGTCCCCAGCTGCTCCTCTCCTGGGTGTGACAAGTGGGAAAGGAAGGCTTTCACTCCACGACACGGACAATGTGGCTGAGTTCTTGACTGAGTCTCGAGCGCTAGGAAGACAAGGACGGGCTGCTGTGCTCGGAGTCCTGACTGCTTCTGACATTCTTTATTGTCGGTGGTGATCCGGCCATGCTAGGGTGGCCCCACATCCGGGGCTCGAGGGTGGGAGGGGCCATCACAGAGCTGACAAGGTGCAGAGCTATGGGCAGCCATGGACTGGCTACAAGCGTATATTCTATCGATTGATCTTTTGGAAACAGAAACTGGGTGTCCTGCTTGTCGCCCAGTTAGTGAGGCTGGGCTGTGTTCAGAGCCGTCCTAATCAGGACGAATTCTCCTCAGAGTTTGCCTCCTCTGCTCCAGCATGGAGCCAGTGAGGGCGCTCTGACTGGGTTGTTCCCACAGGCTGGCTGTGTGGCCTGGTGCCCACTGGCCTGTGGGAGAGGGGGTAGACAGGGTCAAGCCTGGGGAGCTCCTTCTCCCCTTCCTCTCCTGGTCTGTTCCCCCTCACTGTCCTCTTTCTGACATGCTCCTACGGCTTCCCTGCTCCTGGGAGACCACGGGCTCCAGGATCAGATGGTCTGGCCCGTGCCACTTCTTTCCCGTTCTTGACCAACAAAACGTCTTGCTCTCGCCTCTGCCAGAGACATGTCCCACTGGCCCCAGCAAGCCTCTGACACTGGTAAAGACTTCTCAGAGCCACTGGCCACTTTTGAAAAGGCAGTAGTGTCTTACCCTGTAGTTTTAAGAAACTGGGTTCTGTGGGAATGGCAAAGTCTTACCACTTTTTGCGAGATGAAAATCTAAAAAAACGTTAACCTAAATGAAATCAGACTCTGTGAGGGACTTCCTTAACACCCGTCTTGGGACCCCATTTGTTTTTGAACTGACAGTAGTATGACTATAAAGTAGTACTGACTATTTTCATGGAGGAAAAACCCAGAAAATACCCGAAGACATGAATCTCCAATGAAAGCACTTAGGGTACTTGGATGTAGGTTAGTAGGAGAGATTTGGGGTTTTTGCCAGCCCCCTAAGTGATATGATGTGAATGCACATGGATGGGAATACCTTCTAAGAGGTTCCAACCATGTCACAGCCTCTGGACAGATGACAAAAAAAGACCCCTGTCTTACCTCCATTCCCACTCCCCTGACTCAGGAGAGCCCCAATTTGCCATTGGGAAAGGTTCCGGTCAGAAAGTTCAAGAAGTGTTGTTTGCAAAGCAGAACAGCAATGATGTCCCAGCCTCATATTGTGTAGTGTGGACCAGGATGGTGTTTCCTGGCCGTGTAGTTCTGGGGGTATTGAAGATATCTCCTTGTCTGAAATAACAAGTGGGGTGGCAGTCTGTGAGAATGAGGGAAGGCGCAGTGCTACAATGGTCCTGATGGCTCACATTCGCGGACGGCTTTAGGCAGGCATTGGGCTGAGCACTTTTGGAGAATTCTCTCACTGAATTTTCACAGCCCACCAAGGAGCCACTACTCATCACTTCCATTTGGCCAAAGGGAGAACTGAGATACAAAGAGGTGACATAACTGGTCCCAGTTCGCCCAGCCGGGATGGGGTAGAGAGGGTTCAAGCATTCTTCTTGGGGCACCTGGGTGCCTCAGATGGTTGGGCATCTGCCTTCGGCTCAGGTCATGTTCTCTGGGTCCTGGGATCGAGCCCCATGTCCAGCTCCTGGCTCAGTGGGGAGTCTGCTTCTCCCTCTGCTTCTCTCCCTGTTCCTGCTCTCTCTCTCTCTCTCTGTATCTCTCTGTCTCAAATGAATAAATAAAATATATATAAAAGCGTTCTTCCTTCCGACTCTGCTGTAGAGCCAAACATGAGGCAGAAAGCCAGGGTTCTGGCCCGGGCTTCCTCATCCGCTCTGTGACTTTGGGTGGGTCCCTTGATTTCTCAGATTCCCTCAGTGCTCCACGCTGGGGCTGAGGGTAAGCTCTGCTAATACGGAGGAGACAAGGTTGGAGTCCTCCCCCGCTGCCCTGGGAAGAATGACTCTTGGTCCTGCTGTTATTTCAAGCCCCATTTCTTTTTGACCTGCTATGTGGGGTCTCTGCTGGGCTCCTGAGATCCAACAGGCATTGGGAGGGGGGACCCTTGAAAGCCTGGATTATTGGTCCAGCTCTGTAAATCCGCTTTTAGGGAGCTGTAATAACACATATTATTGACCAGATAGACCTGTAGAGCTATTTGTGTGTAAATCCATATTTATTCCACTATTGATTCACATCAGGCAGCCAAAACCATATTAATTTGAATGTGAAGATTAAAACCATTTTGCAAAAGTTGTTGCAGATCTAAAGGAGTTGATGTTCAATTTCTAACAGCGTAATGTGCTTTGCTTTCCTTTTGATGTCCCCTTTCAGCTGATGTAGTCTGTTTCTTTTCCAACTGGCTTCTCCCTTCCTCTTTTCCAGAGTGCCCATTTGTTGTGGAGGCTGTGCCAAGCTCCTCCCCGCCCCCCATGCTCCCTCAGAGTTGGGAGGGCTTCCCTAGTGCCTGGGAGAATAGCTATGTCCCTCTCCAGAATTTGTTCTTAGCTGGAGGGTCTTGCCTACTTTGTCTAAGGTCACATCCCTTCCAGACAGCCAATGACTGGCAGGTTACTGTGGGCTGTAAAGGGCTTCTCCAGCCTCAGAGTTCCCTGCATGAGGGTGAGGCCTTTGTGACAACGGCTTTGCTGCTCAGCTCCTCTCTCTGCCGGCTCAGGACCCTCCCTTCCCTCTCCCACAGGTGTGGACTCTGCCCACGGATCCCTACTTCTGTGTTGGTTTTCTGGGGAACCTGACACTACTCAAACCTGAAACCAAATTGGCCTATCTCTTCTTTGTCTTCTGCTTTAAAAAACAACTCCTGAGGCAGAGTCTGAGTACTAGACAATCCACCCATGTGAAGTGTACAATGTAACACTTTTAGTATATTTGCAGCTTGTGCACCCATCTACACGATAAGTTTTAGAACATTTTCACCACTCCAAAAAGATCAACCTATACCCTTCGGCCAACACCCCTGATCCCCTCCATCTCACTCAGCCCTGGACAGCCACTAGTCTACTCTCCGTATTTAGGAACTTGTCTGCTGTGAACATTTTATATAAATGGACTCATACCCAATGTAGTCTTTTGCGACTGGCTTCTCACTTCTAATCATGATTCTAAGGTTTATCCCAGTGGGAGCTCGAATCAGTACTTTGTTTCTTTTCCCTCCCCCATTGGTTGTATGGATACTCGGTTTATCTATTCCCTCTCCAGTTGATGGACATTGGGTTGTTTCCACTTTCCCCCTTTTGTGAATAATGCATTTCTGCCATGTCTTACTTCCTGAACTTTCCTTGAGTCCTACAGCTCCTCTTTCCTGCCATCTGACACTCACAAAAACCACTTTGTTGGCCTCCATTCCTCAGTCTTGTTTCTCTCCATTCATCTCTCAAACCTAGGTATATTGTTCTACCACCTAAAATCCTCAAGATCAAGTTCAAATTCCTTAACATGTAATGACACTATTGCACCACAAAACAACCCTCCCCAGGTCACCAGGGGTTTCCAGTCACCCCCACATCTCAACTTATCTGGGTCCTCTTCCCCTTGACTGCTCATTGGTCTTCATCACCATGGAGTACTTCCTGGAAATACTCTCTAGTCTTGTTTTCCTCTGACTTCCCTGGCTGTTATTCCCTGCCTCCTTTGCAGGCTTATCAGAGGCTTGACCTTGGGCTCTTCTTCTCACTCCTTTTCTTTGTTTCCTTTGTACCATTTGTACCCAGAGTTCTAGATTTTTCTCTCCAGTCCTGACCTCCCCTCTGAGTCAGAACCACCAAGGCAATGGACTACTCAAGGTCATGCTCTGATGTCTCAAAGAGATGTCTAGCTCAGTGTATCCCCACCATGCTTGCATGTGGGCCTGCTGGGCCGAGATGTCTGCACAGAGGACATACCCCAAATCTGAGTGACAGCAGAGCTGGCCCATGACAGTCACCTTCTACCAGTCTGCTTATTAAAATGGGATTCCTGGGATTTACCCCCAGTGTTGGGGTCTGACAAGGGGATCAGGAATCTGTATTTTAGTCAGTTCTCCAGGTGGTTCTGATGCAGATTTTTGCCCCCCCCCCCCCCCCCCGCCTGAGCTGTGTCTCGGGAGGGGAAGTCCATCCCTGGACCCCTGAAAGAAAGTAAGAATTGAGGAAGATTGGGTGAGGGAAGGGCACTGGTCTGTGACTCACAAGTACTGTAACAGTTTGAGAAGTCATGTGGCCCTAGGCCTCACAGAAGTCATTTAATTAAAGTTTGGTCAATCTGTGTTCTCTTCCCCGTCCTGATGGACAGGAGTCATTGGCACGATCCCTGGGACAGGTGAGCTTTTAGCTTCTACTGGAACCCTGCAATGATAGGAGGTCATGGCCTCATAAGTAAACCTCGTTGGTGAGCAGGTCAGATTTTTATGAAAATATTGTTATTTCACCTTCAACTTCTGCTGGGCCTTGTCCCGCCCTTTTGACCCTGGCACAACTCATTAAATTCATCAGCAAGGCACGGGCTGGTGGGTGGGGGAAGGGGGGGAAGCTGGGGACGAATGGGTCATGGTAAATAGAACTGATGGTATGCCAGAGCCAGCATGTAGGGCAACATGGAAGCCCACTCTCCGCAGCCAGAGAGTCGAGATTGACCTTGAGTAGGCGGGGGTCCAAGGGAGTGGTTCTGACCTGGGTTCAAGGTGGACACAACATTCAGAGTCAGGCAGGTGGAATCAGGATTTAGGGGGCTTTGTTGAGTTTGGAGTAATGATGGTGGTGGTAATAGTAGTAGTAGTAATCATAATAATCATAATAATCATAATAATATCTAACATTTATTGACTGTCCCACAGAGCACCCTGCCCTGGCCGGCCTCTCTTTGTGAAGCCTTGACTTTGTCTGGAAGCATTAGAAATGTGGCGTGTCAGGTCCCAGCCCAGAACTGCTGTATCAGAATTGGCATTTTATTGTTAACTATACTCAAATTTAAAAAAAAAATTAAAAATTGAGTCCTACAAAATAGCTTCTAGAAAAGAGGAACAAAAAAAAAAAAAAGGACCTGCTTTTAACAAGAGCCCCTGAAGGGCCGCACATCACAGCGGAAGAAAGGGTTTGGAGAGTCCAGACTGTACCAGTCAGGCTTCTCCAGAGAAACAGAACCAGCAGGAGACAGACATACAGAAAGAGGTTTCTTCTGAGGGACCAGCTCATGTGATTACAGAAGCTGAGAAGTCCTATAACCTACTGTCTGTGAACTGGAGAACTGGGAAAGCTTGTGGCAGAGTTCCAGTCTGATCCTGCTGAACCCCAGAGGGGGGCGGGGGGCCTCATGGTGTAGGTCCCCATCCAAGTCTGAAGGCCCGAGAACTAGCAGCCCTGACGTGTGAGGGCAGAAGATGGATGTCCCAGCTCAGACAGACACACAAAGTCACCCTCCCTCCACGTTTTGGTTCTCTTCTTGCCCTCAACACATTGGGTGATGCCTGCTAGGACCAGGCAGGGTTTCTTCAGTTACTCCGTCTACCAATTTAAATGTGAGTCTTTTCCAGAAACACCCTCATAGACGCACTTGGTGGTGTTTTGTGAACTCTCTGGGCATCCTGTAGTCCAGTCAAGTGGACACATGGGCTTTGCCACCACGCCGCGCCGGGCAGTAAGACCACTTCCAGACATCCCCAGATGGGGCAGATGAGCCCACTTGGGGAGGGGCTGCCTTGGCCACAGAAGGTGTTCCGGGAACTGAGGGTTTGGGGGAGGTGGACTAGTCAGGTGACCTCTCCAGTATTTGAGAGCAGTTACCCTACCTCCATTTCTAGTTAATTTCTTCATCTGTTCTTCCACGGTTTTCAGATCTGTCACCATGCTGGTCATCTTGCTCTGGGGAGAATGTCATTGTCTCTCTTGAAATGCACAGTTTAGGGCGCCTGGGTGGCTCAGTGGGTTAAGCCGCTGCCTTCGGCTCAGGTCATGATCTCAGGGTCCTGGGATCGAGTCCCGCATCGGGCTTTCTGCTCAGCAGGAAGCCTGCTTCCCTCTCTCTCTCTCTCTCTCTGCCTGCCTCTCTGTCTACTTGTGATCTCTCTCTGTCAAATCAATAAATAAAATCTTTAAAAAAAAAAGAAATGCACAGTTTATACTTATTGGATCCCAAGTTTGTAATTAATTACACTGGAAGCTTTATTTTTTTTTCCATTTTTTTTTTATAATTTTATTTTTTATAAACATATATATATATTTTTTTCCCCCAGGGGTACAGGTCTCTGAATCTCCACGTTTACACACTTCACAGCACTCACCATAGCACATACCCTACCCAATGTCCATAACGCCCCCCCTCTCCCAACCCCCCTCTGCCCAGCAACCCTCAGTTTGTTTTGTGAGATTAAGAGTCACTTATGGTTTGTCTCCCTCCCAATCCCAACTTGTTTCATTTACTCTTCTCCTACCACATTAACACCCCATGTTGCATCTCCTCTCCCTCATATCAGGGAGATCATATGATAGTTGTCTTTCTCCGATTGACTTATTTCGCTAAGCATGATACCCTCTAGTTCCATCCATGTTGTCGCAAATGGCAAGATTTCATTTCTTTTGATGGCTGCATAGTATTCCATTGTATATATATACCACATCTTCTTTATCCATTCGTCTGTTGATGGACATCTAGGTTCTTTCCATAGTTTGGCTATTGTAGACATGGCTGCTATAAACATTCGGGTGCACGTGCCCCTTCGGATCACTACGTTTGTATCTTTAGGGTAAATACCCAGCAGTGCAATTGCTGGGTCATAGGGTAGTTCTATTTTCAACATTTTGAGGAACCTCCATGCTGTTTTCCAGAGTGGTTGCACCAGCTTGCATTCCCACCAACAGTGTAGGAGGGTTCCCCTTTCTCCTCATCCTCGCCAGCATCTGTCATTTCTGGACTTGTTAATTTTAGCCATTCTGACTGGTGTGAGGTGGTATCTCATTGTGGTTTTGATTTGTATTTCCCTGATATGGGAAAGTGATAAGCCGAAAAAGTATTTGTATTTCCCTGATATGGGAAAGTGATAAGCCGGAAAGCCGAGTGATATGGAGCACTTTTTCATGTGTCTGTTGGCCATCTGGATGTCTTCTTTGCAGAAATGTCTGTTCATGTCTTCTGCCCATTTCTTGATGGGATTATTTGTTCTTTGGGTGTTGAGTTTGCTAAGTTCTTTATAGATTCTGGACACTAGCCCTTTATCTGATATGTCGTTTGCAAATATCTTCTCCCATTCTGTCAGTTGTCTTTTGGTTTTGTTAACTGTTTCCTTTGCTGTGCAAAAGCTTTTGATCTTGATAAAATCCCAATAGTTCATTTTTGCCCTTGCTTCCCTTGCCTTTGGCGATGTTCCTAGGAAGATGTTGCTGCGGCTGAGGTCGAAGAGGTTGCTGCCTGTGTTCTCCTCAAGGATGTTGATGGATTCCTTTCTCACATTGAGGTCCTTCATCCATTTTGAGTCTATTTTCGTGTGTGGTGTAAGGAAATGATCCAATTTCATTTTTCTGCATGTGGCTGTCCAATTTTCCCAACACCATTTATTGAAGAGGCTGTCTTTTTTCCATTGGACATTCTTTCCTGCTTTGTCGAAGATCAGTTGACCATAGAGTTGAGGGTCTATTTCTGGGCTCTCTATTCTGTTCCATTGATCTATGTGTCTGTTTTTGTGCCAGTACCATGCTGTCTTGATGATGACAGCTTTGTAATAGAGCTTGAAGTCCGGAATTGTGATGCCACCAACTCTGGCTTTCTTTTTCAATATTCCTTTGGCTATTTGCGGTCTTTTCTGGTTCCATATAAATTTTAGGATTATTTGTTCCATTTCTTTGAAAAAAATGGATGGTACTTTGATAGGAATTGCATTAAATGTGTAGATTGCTTTAGGTAGCATAGACATTTTCACAATATTTATTCTTCCAATCCAGGAGCATGGAACATTTTTCCATTTCTTTGTGTCTTCCTCAATTTCTTTCATGAGTACTTTATAGTTTTCTGTGTATAGATTCTTAGTCTCTTTGGTTAGGTTTATTCCTAGGTATCTTATAGTTTTGGGTGCAATTGTAAATGGGATGGACTCCTTAATTTCTCTTTCTTCTGTCTTGTTGTTGGTGTAGAGAAATGCGACTGATTTCTGTGCATTGATTTTATATCCTGACACGTTACTGAATTCCTGTACAAGTTCTAGCAGTTTTGGAGTGGAGTCTTTTGGGTTTTCCACATATAGTATCATATCATCTGCGAAGAGTGATAGTTTGACTTCTTCTTTGCCGATTTGGATGCCTTTAATTTCTTTTTGTTGTCTGATTGCTGAGGCTAGGACTTCTAGTACTATATTGAATAGCAGTGGTGATAACGGACATCCCTGCCGTGTTCCTGACCTTAGCGGAAAAGCTTTCAGTTTTTCTCCATTGAGAATGATATTTGCGATGGGTTTTTCATAGATGGCTTTGATAATATTGAGGTATGTGCCCTCTATCCCTACACTTTGAAGAGTTTTGATCAGGAAGGGATGCTGTACTTTGTCAAATGCTTTTTCAGCATCTATGGAGAGTATCATATGGTTCCTGTTTTTTCTTTTATTAATGTGTTGTATCACATTGATTGATTTGCGGATGTTGAACCAACCTTGCAGCCCTGGAATAAATCCCACTTGGTCGTGGTGAATAATCCTTTTAATGTACTGTTGAATCCTATTGGCTAGTATTTTGGTGAGAATTTTTGCATCTGTGTTCATCAAGGATATTGGTCTGTAGTTTTCTTTTTTGATGGGATCCTTGTCTGGTTTGGGGATCAAGGTGAGGCTGGCCTCATAAAATGAGTTTGGAAGTTTTCCTTCCATTTCTATTTTTTGGAACAGTCTCAGGAGAATAGGAATTAGTTCTTCTTTAAATGTTTGGTAGAATTCCCCCGGGAAGCCATCTGGCCCTGGGCTTTTGTTTGTTTGGAGATTTTTGATGACTGTTTCAATCTCCTTACTGGCTATGGGTCTGTTCAGGCTTTCTATTTCTTCCTGGTTCAGTTGTGGTAGTTTATATGTCTCTAGGAATGCATCCATTTCTTCCAGATTGTCAAATTTGTTGGCATAGAGTTGCTCATAATATGTTCTTATAATTGTCTGTATTTCTTGGGTGTTAGTTGTGATCTCTCCTCTTTCATTCATGATTTTATTGATTTGGGTCCTTTCTCTTTTCTTTTTGATAAGTCTGGCCAGGGGCTTATCAATCTTATTAATTCTTTCAAAGAACCAGCTCCTAGTTTCGTTGATTTGTTCTATTGTTTTTTTTGGTTTCTATTTCATTGATTTCTGCTCTGATCTTTATGATTTCTCTTCTCCTGCTGGGTTTAGGGTTTCTTTCTTGTTCTTTCTCCAGCTCCTTTAGGTGTAGAGTTAGGTTGTATACCTGAGACCTTTCTTGTTTCTTGAGAAAGGCTTGTACTGCTATATATTTTCCTCTCAGGACTGCCTTTGTTGTGTCCCACAGATTTTGAACTATTGTATTTTCATTATCATTTGTTTCCATGAATTTTTTCAATTCTTCTTTAATTTCCTGGTTGACCCATTCATTCTTTAGAAGGATGCTGTTTAGTCGCCATGTATTTGGGTTCTTTCCAAATTTCCTCTTGCGATTGAGTTCTAGCTTCAGAGCATAGTGGTCTGAAAATATGCAGGGAATGATCCCAATTTTTTGATAACAGTTAAGACCTGATTTAGAACCAAGGATGTGATCTATTCTGGAGAATGTTCCATGTGCACTAGAGAAGAATGTGTATTCTGTTGCTTTGGGATGAAATGTTCTGAATATATCTGTGATGTCCATCTGGTCCAGTGTGTCATTTAAGGCCTTTATTTCCTTGTTGATCTTTTGCTTGGATGATCTGTCCATTTCAGTGAGGGGAGTGTTAAAGTCCCCTACTATTATTGTATGATTGTCGATGTGTTTCTTTGATTTTGTTATTAATTGGTTTATATAGTTGGCTGCTCCCACGTTAGGGGCATAGATATTTACAATTGTTAGATCTTCTTGTTGGACAGATCCTTTGAGTATGATATAGTGTCCATCTTCATCTCTTATTATAGTCTTTGGTTTAAAATCTAAGTGATCTGATATAAGGATTGCCACTCCTGCTTTCTTCTGATGTCCATTAGCATGGTAAATTCTTTTCCACCCCCTCACTTTAAATCTGAAAGTGTCTTCGGGTTTAAAATGAGTTTCTTGTAGGCAACATATAGATGGGTTTTGTTTTTTTATCCATTCTGATACCCTGTGTCTTTTGATTGGGGCATTTAGCCCATTAACATTCAGGGTAACTATTGAGAGATATGAATTTAGTGCCATTGTATTGCCTGTAAGGTGACTGTTATTGTATATTGTTTCTGTTCCTTTCTGATCTACTACTTTTAGGCTCTCTCTTTGCTTAGAGGACCCCTTTCAATATTTCCTGTAGAGCTGGCTTGGTGTTTGCAAATTCTTTCAGTTTTTGTTTGTCCTGGAAGCTTTTAATCTCTCCTTCTATTTTCAATGATAGCCTAGCTGGATATAGTATTCTTGGCTGCATGTTTTTCTCGTTTAGTACTCTGAATATATCATGCCAGCTCTTTCTGGCCTGCCAGGTCTCTGTGGATAAGTCTGCTGCCAATCTAATATTTTTACCATTGTATGTTACAGACTTCTTCTCCCGGGCTGCTTTCAGGATTTTCTCTTTGTCACTAAGACTTGTAAATTTGACTATTAGGTGACGGGGTGTGGACCCATTCTTATTGAATTTGAGTGGGGTTCTCTGAACCTCCTGGATTTTGATGCTTGTTCCCTTTGCCATATTGGGGAAATTCTCTCCAATAATTCTCTCCAATATACCTTCTGCTCCCCTCTCTCTTTCTTCTTCTTCTGGAATCCCAATTATTCTAATGTTGTTTCGTCTTATGGTGTCACTTATCTCTCGAATTCTGCCCTCGTGGTCCAGTAGTTGTTTGTCCCTCTTTTGTTCAGCTTCTTTATTCTCTGTCATTTGGTCTTCTATATCGCTAATTCTTTCTTCTGCCTCATTTATCCTAGCAGTGAGAGCCTCCATTTTTTATTGCACCTCATTAATAGCTTTTTTTATTTCAACTTGATTAGATTTTAGTTCTTTTATTTCTCCAGAAAGGGCTTTTATATCTCCCGAGAGGGTTTCTCTAATATCTTCCATGCCTTTTTCGAGCCCAGCTAGAACCTTGAGAATCGTCATTCTGAACTCTAGATCTGACATATTACCAATGTCTGTATTGATTAGGTCCTTAGCCTTTGGTACTTACTGCCTCTTGTTCTTTTTTTTGTGGTGAATTTTTCCGCCTTGTCATTTTGTCCAGATAAGAGTATATGAAGGAGTAAGTAAAATACTAAAAGGGTGGCAACAACCCCAGGAAAATATGCTTTAGCCAAATCAGAAGAGATCCCAAATCGTGAGGGGGGGTGGGGAAGGGGAT